>NC_092020.1:26568655-26628655 GCF_042242105.1 Pempheris klunzingeri
TATCGGCCGATTAACCAGACGGGTGTGATCTGAGCTGTTCTCAGCTGCTCATCAGATGTTTGTCCACTTCATTTAAAGCTAATACTTCATTCATCTGTTGTTTAATGCTGCATTAAGGGGACACGGTAAAAATAGGAAATACAGGCCTCCTTAAATCTTATTAATGCAGATTTCTGAAGTCAGTACTGGCTCACAGACTGATGTCACAGGGGGATCTGTTGATCATGATCGTGGATCTGACTGATACCGGATTCTCATCTGACGTCTGACGCCAGAGGCCGTTAAGCGCTCGCCTTCATCATCAGTGACCCCTGGTAGCGTTTCAAAGAGAGCTTCCTCTCATCAGTCGTGTGGGAGTTCCCGCTCACGCTGAGTCAAAGTGTTTATTCACACTCTCTGCTGTGTTTCTGCCTCCATCTGTTTCTGTCTCGGCTTCAACCCTCCGCCGTCCTCCTCCTCCTCTCCTCGCTCTCTCCTCTCGTCATGTCACCGCCCTGAGTTGAGGATTAGATCTGGACCCACGCTGCTTTTCTTTTTACTGGGTTTAAACTGTTAGAACAGATAACAGCCCGTGGGACTGATCCTCTCCTCCGTTCAGCCCTGATTTAAATACTGACGCATTAGCTGCTTTCTGTGAAATCATTCTCATTTGAATGTTTAATATCAGATGTTTTCAGAAGCTGCTTCAGGGCAACAGGCGACATCCAAACTGTTTCAGTCGTACCAACCACGACAATAAGATAATGCTGGTGTGCTGAGTGTAAAACACAGAAAGGACGGACGGACAGCATCTTAAAGGAGAACTGTTTCTACCCATGATCCTCTCTGTCCACATCCTGGAGTCTGAGTGACTGGTAGGTAGTAAAAGTGTTGGAACTGGTCCAGTAGATCACCTCAGCCAGCAGACACCAAACGGGCTGCAATGGCTGCAACGTGATCCTTTGGGACAACTGCACCTGATCACAGTAGGTCCACTAAAAGAGCTTGTTTGATCCACTGACAGGCTCAGAGTGTTATTCTAAGTGTGTGACAGCATCATGGAAAGGATCCCTACAGAGAGAGACCTGGAAGATCCTTCTGGTTTAACCACAAACAGCACACACACCAGACTACATTCACTAAAACAGGGATTTTAGAGCTGCTGCTCCATCAGTCAGTGTGACTGTTATTGTGTGACTTTGGTGCTTTAAAGGGTGAGTTAAGATAGAACACAATTTTTGTCTAAAGTATAATTTTGAACCTAAAATATGTAAAAATAAGGTCCAGGTTTAAAAAACACCAAAGTTACCCTTTAAAATGAGACTATGAATGAATCTGATGAAACTTGTTTTTAGAAGAGAATACTGTTAGGACTGAATAACCAAAGTATGGAGGGTATGATGGAGGTGCAGGTGAGTGTGGAGGACAGGAGGATGATGGTACAGTGTGTAGAGAGGAAGAGGATGTGAGGAGGAAGGCCTATGAGGTTTCCTGGCTGCAGCTGACACTCGCTGGAAGCTTTGTGTTGAACATTATGTAATTAATGGAGCAATTAGCTGCCACAGTGCCGAGCGCTCTGCCATCTGCTCAGATGACAAACAACGAAATCAATCCGGCGCCGTTCGGCCTGTCAGCCATTAAACAAAGCGTCCAGAGTGGATCTGAGGGAGCGGCCGACAGATTCACCTGGGGGGGGGGGGGGGGGGGGTTTCCTCTTTCCTCTGTTTACCTCTGAGCTCACTGTGCTGATTAGAGCTCAGGTCGACCAAAACATCACCTGCTTGTTTCTTCTGTTGTCACAGGCTGAAGCAAAGTGGTGCCTTTAAGGACCAAACAGCCTTAGAGTGAAGTTAGAACTGCAAATAAGAGACATGAGAAAAACAATCAGCTTCGAAACAAACCTCACAGGATCCAGACACAGAACTCATCTTGAAGAAGCGTCCTCTGATTGGTCGGTATCAGTCTATAAAGAAGCGTCCTCTGATTGGTCGGTATCAGTCTATAAAGAAGCGTCCTCTGATTGGTCGGTATCAGTCTATAAAGAAGCGTCCTCTGATTGGTCGGTATCAGTCTATAAAGAAGCGTCCTCTGATTGGTCGGTATCAGTCTATAAAGAAGCGTCCTCTGATTGGTCGGTATCAGTCTATAAAGAAGCGTCCTCTGATTGGTCGGTATCAGTCTATAAAGAAGCGTCCTCTGATTGGTCGGTATCAGTCTATAAAGAAGCGTCCTCTGATTGGTCGGTATCAGTCTATAAAGAAGCGTCCTCTGATTGGTCGGTATCAGTCTATAAAGAAGCGTCCTCTGATTGGTCGGTATCAGTCTGTAAAGAAGCGTCCTCTGATTGGTCGGTATCAGTCTGTAAAGAAGCGTCCTCTGATTGGTCGGTATCAGTCTGTAAAGAAGCGTCCTCTGATTGGTCGGTATCAGTCTGTAAAGAAGCGTCCTCTGATTGGTCGGTATCAGTCTGTAAAGAAGCGTCCTCTGATTGGTCGGTATCAGTCTCTAAAGAAGCGTCCTCTGATTGGTCGGTATCAGTCTGTAAAGAAGCGTCCTCTGATTGGTCGGTATCAGTCTGTAAAGAAGCGTCCTCTGATTGGTCGGTATCAGTCTGTAAAGAAGCGTCCTCTGATTGGTCGGTATCAGTCTGTATAAAGAAGCGTCCTCTGATTGGTCGGTATCAGTCTGTATAAAGAAGCGTCCTCTGATTGGTCGGTATCAGTCTGTAAAGAAGCGTCCTCTGATTGGTCGGTATCAGTCTATAAAGAAGCGTCCTCTGATTGGTCGGTATCAGTCTATAAAGAAGCGTCCTCTGATTGGTCGGTATCAGTCTGTAAAGAAGCGTCCTCTGATTGGTCGGTATCAGTCTGTAAAGAAGCGTCCTCTGATTGGTCGGTATCAGTCTATAAAGAAGCGTCCTCTGATTGGTCGGTATCGGTCTGTATAGAGAAGTGTCCTCTGATTGGCTGGCTTTGACCCTGTAGATCACTTTGGTGACACTGACAGACGACCTGTGGTCTCTGAAACTCTCTCTGGTGGCGCCGACATGACACAAAGATGATGTGCGTGCTGACATTGATCAGGTGACTTGATCAGTCCGACATCTATAAACACGGCGGGACAGGCTTCACCTGGAAAACTGATTCTGCTTCAGGTTCTGCGTCAAAATACAGAAATCCAGTGAATGCAGGAGAGGAAGCAGCTTCAGAGACAGTGAGAGGGTGAACGAGTGAACGTCCTCTCAGCAGCACGAAAAGGCAGCGGAGACGAAGTGGAATCAGACGCTGACGTTTTCACAGAGAACTCCTTCAGCCGGAGACAAAGAATCAACGACGCTGCGACACGCTCACATCCGTCCATCCATTCATTCATCCATCACCTCCATCACCTCCATCATCCATCATCTCCAAGATCCATTCTTCCACCATGTGGTCTGGATGAATACTGGATTCTGATTGGCTGCTGGGTCTCCATTAATGGACACCTACCAAGTAGTTCAGTCAAACTTTCTGTTCGCCGTCTAAATTAAAGCACTGGCTGCAGTAACCATAGCAACAGGGACGCGGTCCCTGCTAACACTTCCTGGTTGGAGCTCAGGCTGCACTGACCGGGCTAACGTAAGCTAACTTATAGGCTATAAGCTAACGTAAGCTAACTTATAGGCTATAAGCTAACGTAAGCTAACTTATAGGCTATAAGCTAACGTTAGCTAGGTGAGCTGTCAGAGCACAGTGCTAATGCTAGCTAGCATAGTGTTAGCAGAGCAGGACTGAACAGAATGAGGGGGGGGGGCTGATGTATTATCATCAGTGTGTCGTGTGCAGGTGGAAAGCTTGAGAACAGATTTAATAATTGATTGATTACTGATTTATTGACTAATGAATCATTGTAGAAAATGAAGGACTGGACTCTTCCACTGAATCTGTTGTTGCATGAAATCAAAACACTAATGCATGAAAAAGGAGCCAGTGACCCCCCCCCCCACCCCCCCTCACTATAGTCCACTGACTCTTCCAGTCCAGATATGTAGCTGCAGACCCCCCCTTCACTCCCCCGCCTCCCCTCAGGCGGTGGAGGATGGAGGGGGAGGAAGTAGGCTATACATCACCAACGAGGCATTTGTCCATTTGTCTTGCGGTTGGGTGGCTGAAGGAATAGAAAGAGGAAAAGAACGAGAGAATGGGACGGGGGGGTATAAAGAGAGAGGGGGGGTAACGAAGAGAAATGAGGACAGAGGAAGGGAGCGTGAAGGGGGGAAGGTAGGAGGGGAGGATAGAGAGAGGAGGAAGATGATTGGTAGAAGAAAAATGAAGGACAAAAATATCACGGGCTGCAGGAACTATAAAGAGGGAAGAGAGGAGGAGGGTGGAGAGGGTGGAGGGAGGGAATGGGTGATGTAAAAGTGAAAGGGGAAAGGTGGTGGAGGAGAAGAGGAGGAGAGGAGAGGAGAGGGAGGTGAAGGAAATGAAAGGAGACAATGACAGGAGTGAGAGAGGAGGAGGCTAAAGGTGGAGGACACAAAGGAGATGATGGAGGAGGAGGAGAGAGAAAAGAGGGAGAGAAGAAGACGAGATGCTTCTGACTCAATGTTATTCCCACATTTCACTGAAAGTAAAAAGAGACTTTAAGGCTCAGACGGACTGAAACTCTCCTGCTTCACATTAAAGGGTCATTCCACTGTTTCTACCCATGATCCTCTCTGTCCACATCCTGGTGTCTGAGTGACTGGTAGGTAGTAAAAGTGTTGGAACTGGTCCAGTAGATCACCTCAGCCAGCAGCCAACAGGAGCTGCTGCCTCCATCGGGTCTGCTTGGTGCTTTAAAGGCTCAATTTGGATCCAACACACAATAAGACGATCTGCTCGACTAATTACATGTGTTTTAGTGTGACTTTGGTGTTTTTAAGGGCTCGTTTGCAGTCTGGTGGCTCTGAGGACGACAGAACGGCAGTTAGTGGTCACAAAAAGGAATTTATAGTTATATAGTGTTGTTAGAACTATAAAAACGACTTGCTGTTGTCTCCATCAGTTAGTTTGATTGTACAAGGAAGGCACAATTTAACAGAGAACAAAATCCAGCGTCACTAAAGAGGAGCTGAGGTTACAGATTAACTTCAGATAAACATCAGGTGTCCTGTCCCACTTGTCCATCGGCTGTGTTCATGTCTCTGATGCTGCAGCACCAACACGTTCCTCTTGTGGTGACGTGTAGCAGCGATCTCTATGTATGCAGATGGTTTCAGGTCTGTGCACAACAGCAGTGATGTTTTTTATCAGCTCACAACGTTTTCAGAGCTCCAGTGAGAATAACTGCCGTCCGGTCAGAGCCGACAGGTGACGAACGACAGCGCCGGGCTCCTCTGTCACTTTCCGGTCTGTTGAGTCGCTGCAGGCGTGCTGACACCTGACCCACAGCTGCCACAAGTCACCTGCTAACAGTCCCCGCCGAGCATGTGTGCGCAGGGCTGCTCAGACTAATGTTCAGCCAGCGGAACGCAGATCGATGTTTCCCGGCTGAAATACTGGTGCGGGAGCTGAAGGCGGCGTTCTCAGAGCGCCACGTGTTCCTCATCGACGGTGGAGCAGGCCCCCGTGTGCTGCACGGTGAACTACAGCCCACAGAGAACCTTCACCGACTGTGTTTGACCTGCTCAGCTCACAGCGAGCCGGCCGCAGGGAACACCGAGAGCAAGCTCCGAGATTCTCTGAGCAGTCAGACAGCAGTGCAGCAAACACAGGACCGAGCTGGGGGGGCCGGAAACAGCTGCAGGCCGTGACAGGAACTTTTTGCAATGAAAAAGATGAATTTCATAACAAAAGCACAATAAAAGAAGTTGAGCTTGAACATCAGAGCGAGTGATTCATGTTGGACGAAGGATCCACTGACTGGAGGAGAATCAGTGAGCGCTGCTCTCGTGTTTGTAGAGACAAACACTACATAATGCATGCAGAGCAGAGAGGTGGGACCGCCTGCTCCACCGTGTCGGACAGATCTGGGTTAAAGGGAGTCACGGCACACATGGGGGGGTCTGTGCAGCACCGAGCGGGGCAGCACAGCTCACGGCTCTGCCTGGAAACATGAAACATGTCACAAAGGTTTCATTTGTCTCCTCACACACACACGACTGCAGACGTTAAGTGTAAATTAAACCGTCTCCTCGAGAGAGCAGAGAAGAGAGAGAGGGGAAGAAAACATGGCCGCTCATGTTCCTGCTGCCATCAGCTGCTGTGGACGAGACACAAGTTGTTCTCCACCTTTAAGCCATCGGTGGAAGTACGACGCAGACGTTCAGCACGATGGAGGCTGCTGCTCAGAAACGCTGCTCGTTTCCTCCTTCTGCTGTTTTTTCCTGTGAGAACGCGCTCAGTGAGCCTCCCCTTCACTCCAGCAGGGTTAAGAGGGCTGTGCTGAGAGGCCAGCGGCATGCTGGGAGGGTGGGCGGCGAGGCTGTGTGGGCGGGAGGTTCGCTTCGCCTGCCAACTGCTCCAGAGCTCTGATGAATGTTGCTGGGAGATGGAGAGCTGCACTGGAAAACCAGACCAGACCACTCTGTGCATCCTCTGTGCATCCTCTGTTCATCCTCTGTTCATCCTCTGTGCATCCCCTGTTCATCCTCTGTTCATCCTCTGTGCATCCCCTGTTCATCCTCTGTTCATCCTCTGTTCATCCTCTGTGCATCCTGTGTTATATTTATATTTATATTTGCTATTTTTTGTCTTTTCTATTGCTTTGTTCTTTCACTGTCCCTGTTTATATTGTTGCTGCTGTAACAAGAAAATTTCCCCCTATGGGGGATAAAATAAAGAAGTCTAAAGTCTAAAGTCTAAAGTGTTCATCCTCTGTGCATCCTCTGTTCATCCTCTGTTCATCCTCTGTGCATCCTCTGTGCATCCTGTGTTCATCCTCTGTGCATCCTCTGTTCATCCTCTGTGCATCCTCTGTGCATCCTGTGTTCATCCTCTGTGCATCCTCTGTTCATCCTCTGTGCATCCTCTGTGCATCCTGTGTTCATCCTCTGTGCATCCTCTGTTCATCCTCTGTGCATCCTCTGTTCATCCTCTGTGCATCCCCTGTGCATCCTCTGTTCATCCTCTGTGCGTCCTCTGTTCATCCTCTGTGCATCCTCTGTTCATCCTCTGTTCATCCTCTGTGCATCTTCTTCGTCATCTCAAGACACTTTTCATTAAAAGCAGCTCAGACTCATTAAGAGACTCAGTGATTCAAGAATTAAGAATCCACTAAAAACACTCCCCTTTAACAGGAAGCACTCCCCTTTAACAGGGAACACTCCCCTTTAACAGGAAACGCTCCCCTTTAACAGGGAACGCTCCCCTTTAACATGAAGCACTCCCCTTCAACAGGAAACGCTCCCCTTCAACAGGGAACGCTCCCCTTTAACAGGAAACGCTCCCCTTTAACAGGAAGCGCTCCCCTTCAACAGGAAACACTCCCCTTTAACAGGGAACGCTCCCCTTCAACAGGGAACGCTCCCCTTCAACAGGAAACGCTCCCCTTTAACAGGAAGCGCTCCCCTTCAACAGGAAACACTCCCCTTTAACAGGGAACGCTCCCCTTCAACAGGGAACGCTCCCCTTTAACAGGAAGCACTCCCCTTTAACAGGAAACGCTCCCCTTTAACAGTAACCCTCCTGGTTACTCACCTTGACCTTTGACCCCTCCTCTGTAATGGCCGCCGTGGGCCGTGGACCAGAGCTGTGTGGATGCTGAGAGTCCGTCAGCAGTGATGAGGAGTGTGTTTGTGTGTGTGAACAGCAGGGTGGAGGGCAGGGGGCTCCTGTGGGGGGGGGGGTGTATAATTAAGTTATGCTCAGTATCGCTCTTCCTGACTGGATGTGACAGCAGAACAATGGATGATTAATGTTAAACACAGAGCTCTGGAGCTCACGCCGGCCTAATCAGTCACCTGACGTGTGCGGCCTGGCGGCGTGCAGCGTGTGCGGTGACGTCCCCTTCAGTGAAACACAAGTCAGCACCACGGCGGCTACTGAGTCACCACATGAACCGAAGAGCAGTGATCGGTCTCGTTG
Organism: Pempheris klunzingeri; assembly: GCF_042242105.1. Lineage (NCBI taxonomy): Eukaryota > Metazoa > Chordata > Actinopteri > Acropomatiformes > Pempheridae > Pempheris > Pempheris klunzingeri. The sequence goes on from NC_092020.1 coordinate 26,576,683, forward strand.
TGTTTCATCTCCTCTGCTCTCCAAACGCTCACCCAAACTTTCTAAGGTGTTTACTACAGTGGGGGGGCTGTTATGGCCCCACCCTCAGCATCACATGAGCCTCAGACCACCCTCTCATACAGACTGACCAGAGCAGCAGCCTGTCGCTGACTGACAGTGTGGTGAGCGCACGGGCAGACGAAGGGTTAAACAGGACGCTGAGGCCAAAGTGAGGGGGGGGAATGGAGCTCAGAGACAGAGCTTCACCTGGGGAGGCCGAAACCAGACCAAACTATACCACCTAAACAACTTAAACCAGGGGTGTCTCCCCCCTGTACCCTCTCCCTCCCACCTGTACCCTCTCCCTCCCCCCTGTACCCTCTCCCTCCCACCTGTACCCTCTCCCTCCCCCCTGTGCCCTCTCCCTCCCCCCTGTACCCTCTCCCTCCCCCCTGTACCCTGAGCCTCCTCCCTGTACCCTCTCCCTCTCCCCCTGTACCCTCTCCCTCTCCCCCTGTACCCTCTCTCTCCCACTGTACCCTCTCCCTCCTCCCTGTACCCTCTCTCTCCCCCTGTACCCTCTCCCTCCTCCCTGTACCCTCTCTCTCCCCCGTACCCTCTCTCCCTCCTCCCTGTACCCTCTCCCTCCCCCCTGTACCCTCTCTCCCCCCTCCCCACAGAGCAGTGAAGTCTCTACATCCCTCCTGCTGCTGCACAAGCTGCTTTCTCTCCCAAGTCGTCCACAACATCACAGATCAGCATCGCTAACACGGTGATCCACGGCAACAGGTGCCAAAGGGTCGTTGCCTAGGCAACAGCGGCACTTTGCATCAGCTATAAGTCAGTCGTCCAGAGAGGAGGAGGAGGAGGAGGAGGCTGAGTTTAAACACCTGATGTACTGTTACTACTACTAGAACTGAATCTATACTACTGCTGTCTTTACCGTCTGAGCGCTCTGCTAACAGAGCTGCTAACGGCTAACAGAGCTGCTAACGGCTAACAGACAGCAGCATGGCACCGCTCAGACCAGTCGTGTGTTGCTGCTGAAAGGGCGTCAGCAGGAGGTGAGGAGGTCACAGTGACGTCTGCTCTTCTGTCTTCAGACCTCCATTAGAGGCAGAAAGGCCCAGAGATTTACTACGGGTCCCCCTGAGGGACAGAAAACTGAGAGTATATCACAGGTGAGACACTGAACCTGAGGAGAGGAGACGGTCTACAGGACAGACAGACAGACAGACTCACAGACTCACAGACAGACAGACAGACAGACTCACAGACAGACAGACAGACTCAGAATCCTTCTGAACCTGACAGGAGGACTCTGAGCTGACCATGTGACGTCGGCGTGGACGTCCTGGATTTAAACTCATTGTGTTCACACACATCATGTGACTGCGTCCTGCGTGTGTCCGTGGTCCCGTTCAGCCGGTACCTGCTCCTCTGCAGCAGGGAGATAAGGTGGCGGCGGCTTCATCTGCAGAGCGTTTCAACAAGATTAAAGTGTCATGGAGCCGCTATCAGCCTCAGCAGGCAGGACGACCCTGGGACCATGAGGACAGTGTCACATGGTCACCGTGGTGATGTCACTCTAACATGACCTCAGACAGGTTCATAGAGCCCACTGAGCTCCGGCAGAGGCTGCAGGTCAGTAGCTCTGATGTTAGCGACACTCAGTCTCCCATGATGCTTAGCACTTCCTGACCCCCCCCAGGCACCAGTGAAACAAGAATATATTTTTAAAAGATGATTCTTCCATCCATCCATTATCTTCTGCTTACCCGAGGTCGGGTCGCCGCAGCAACAGGTTCAGCAGGGCGCTCCAGACGCTCTTCTCCTGAGCAACACTTCCCCCTGGGGGACCCCGAGGCGTTCCCAGGCCCCGGGGGCTCCTCTCTAAGGGGAGGTGCCCAGGAGGCGTCCTGACCAGATGCCTGAACCAACTGGCTCCTTTTGATGAGAAGGAGCAGCGGCTCTACTCAGAGCTCCTCACCCTCAGAGCTCCTCACCCTCAGAGCTCCTCACCCTCCGAGCTCCTCACCCTCAGAGCTCCTCACCCTCAGAGCTCCACACCCTCAGAGCTCCTCACCCTCAGAGCTCCTCACCCTCAGAGCTCCACACCCTCAGAGCTCCTCACCCTCAGAGCTCCACACCCTCAGAGCTCCACACCCTCAGAGCTCCTCACCCTCAGAGCTCCTCACCCTCAGAGCTCCACACCCTCAGAGCTCCTCACCCTCAGAGCTCCACACCCTCAGAGCTCCACACCCTCAGAGCTCCTCACCCTCAGAGCTCCACACCCTCAGAGCTCCTCACCCTCAGAGCTCCTCACCCTCAGAGCTCCTCACCCTTAGCGCTACACACAGGAGAGCCGCCTGTTAGCGGCAATGCTAACAGTAAAGGTGCTAATGGGCTGTTACACTCAGCTGTGGGGGTTTTCTCACCTGAGGTCTGCTCTGAGGACGGGGGGAGGAGGGGGAGCTGATCACAGTATCATCAGCATATCAGTGCAGCCACAGCCCCCCCCCCCCCCGTGTACATGTGTGTTTATGGGGGCAGAGCGAGCGGGCCGGCGTGTTTCTGTGCAGCTGTCAATCAAACCACAAAGCCAGAGAGTCACCAAGCGACACTCCAGCTGTTATCATCTCAGAACTGATGCTGTCCTGATGGAGACACTCACTCAGAGAGCCTGAAGGCAGCAGCAGCTCTTTAACAAGGAGAACTCCCCTGTTTCTACCCATGATCCTCTCTGTCCTCATCCTGGTGTCTGAAGGACTGGTAGGTAGTAAAAGTGTTGGAACTGGTCCAGTAGATCACCTCAGCCAGCAGACACCAAACGGGCTGCAATGGCTGCAACGTGATCCTTTGGGACAACTGCACCTGATCACAGTAGGTCCACTAAAAGAGCTTGTTTGATCCACTGACAGGCTCAGAGTGTTATTCTAAGTGTGTGACAGCATCATGGAAAGGATCCCTACAGAGAGAGACCTGGAAGATCCTTTTGGTTTAACCACAAACAGCACACACACCAGACTACATTCACTAAAACAGGGATTTTAGGGAACAGGACACAGGAGCTGCTGCTCTGCTGCTGCCTCCATCAGTCAGTGTGTTGGTGTTAATGTGAGTTACTAAAGTTCTGTGTTGGATCTGAACGAACCCTTAAACCACCAAAGACACACAGTAACACAAACACACTGACTGATGGAGGCAGCAGCAGACCAGCAGCTCCTGAGTTCTGTGGGGTAAAATGAATGTTTTTGTCAATGGAGTCTGGTGGTTGAGAAGATACTGACATAATGTCCAGGTTTAAAGATTCATGAGTTTAAATGGTTTAACTCCTGCAGCAGCGTTGTGACCGACCCCCCAGTGTTTCACTGACTCCTCCTGTGGTCACTCTGCTGTTCGCTTAGCTGAAACATTCACTTGATGCTGCCCCCCCCCCCAAACAGCTGGTGTTTAAAGTTTAAAGGCCCTGATTTTAGACGGAATTCTCCTTTAGCCGTGCAGGAGCTGTTTTGCAGGTTTCTTTGGTTCAGTCTGTCTGTGAATGGCGGGGGGGGGGGGGGCGGGGGGGCTCGTATCACACACACACACGCCACTTCAAACACAAGCGTGTACGCGCACGGGCACGCGCACTAAGACACACACACCCTGTGTTTCCTGATGCACAAACACCCCCCCCCGGACCACTGCGGAGGACCGGAGCCGCCCGGCCTTCCTCCCTCAACAGCAGCGCGGGAAGAGCCTCCTCCTCATCAGTGGTTCTCAGCTGCAGCCTCCTCCTCCTCCCCCTCCTCCTCACCCTCACCCTCACCCACCACCTCCTCTTCATCCACCTCCTCCTCTTCCTCCTCCAGGCGCCATATGTGATGAAAACGGCTGATCCGCCTTCACCTGCGCGGAAACACCGACAGCACCGAGCGGGGGGGGGGGGGGGGGGGGGGGGGGGGGATTATCACCCTCTGCCCACCTGGATGTTCAGCAGCCAAAAGCAGCAGCACGAGCGCAGATTGTCCCTCAGACCGCGTGACTCCCCGCAGCGCCGTTTCCGCGTGCTGCACCAAACATCAGCAGGTGGAGCAGGCTGCACACACACACACACACACACACACACACACACACACACACACACACACACACACACACACACACACCCTAAACCCTCTCAGTCCTCATCTCCATCTTCACACCGCTCAGTCCGCTGCACCACATAAACACCCCCCCCCAGCCCCAACAAAGGAACACACCAGCAGCATGAAACAACGCCCCCCCGTCGGGGATCCGTGTCCGGTTTTACTGACCTGATGCGTCTGAAGCGGTGAAAAGATCCCGAGCGGTCCGACCGGAGCAGTCTGCAGCCTCCCAGATCCTCCCAGATCCTCCTCCCTCTGTCTCTCTCTCCGCCCCCCACCCCTCCTGCGCGCGCAATATTACCTCACAGCCTCCTCTGTGGTCCTCCAGGAGAGGAGGAGGAGGAGGAGGACAGACAGACAGACAGACAGACAGGCAGGCAGGCAGGCAGACAGGCAGACAGACAGGCAGACAGGCAGACAGACAGACAGGCAGGCAGGCAGGCAGGCAGACAGGCAGGCAGGCAGGCAGACAGCAGGTCCTCTTCAAAGTGATCCAGGAGATAAATCATGAAGTGCAGACCTGTAGAATATTTATTCATCATGAACCTGAATGAGAACATTTATATTTATACAGTATGTTTATTAGATCTACAGCTTTTAGTCCCAGATACTAAAGGCAGAGTCAGTGTGACCCACCCAGACTGGACTGGGGGGGGGTCTACCAGCCGTCTGTGGTGTTTTATAGTCTGCTGGTCTGAACTACATGGTGCTGCTGCTGGGTCTGTGCTCTGGGGGGGTCCGTGCTCTGGGGGGGTTGACTACATGAGAGAATCATGTGTGAATCTGTGAAAACTGTGATGAAGATGAAGAGGACAGAAGAAACCTGATCACATGACTGAGGACAGGAACCAGACCCAGTCCGGGTCATCCTGGGATCTCTCTCTCCTTTATTTTACTCCCAGAGGTGAACGATGTCTCCTGGTATGTTAACTCATCCTGAATCAACCAACAGACGCATTTCAGTCATAAAATAAGATAAAAGTGAGCTGATAAACCTGAAAATCTGATCTTCTCATTAAAGATATCCTTCAGTAAACCGACTTGTCTGTGGAGCCTGAACGCACCACAGCACCAGGATCAGGAGTCTGTCACACTGTGACATCACAAAGCTCCCAGTTAGTGTTCAGATCAAACAGACGTCTGTGGCTACGCTAGGCTAGGCTAGGCTAGCCTAGGCTAAGCTACAGAGCTGCTACCATCAGTCCATTCATCCATTCATTGATCCGTCCATCCACAGAAAACTGATCAGCTCCTTGTTAAAACAGTTTCAGGATAATAAAGTGAATATTTGATCTGTGGGACAAACTGAGAGCTGTGATGGAAACGTTCACTGGTTCTGATGTCTGAGAGGACAAACCGTCAATTATTGGCTAATAACACGATCCCTCCACTAAATGTGGAACTGTTCCTTTATGAGCACACACACCCTGTGAGGAGGAAACAGTTCATGTTACAGTCAGAGGAAGAGCCAGCTGCTGCGTTCAGGTGTCCTCGGCTGTCAGACGCCTGCTGCAGCACTAATGTGCTCATTGTTAAAGTGTCATTACCAGCCTCGTTTATCTCTGAGCAAACACACACACACACACACACACACACACACACACACACACACACACACACACACACACACACACACACACTCACACACACACACACACACACACACACACACACACACACACACACACACACTCACACACACACACACTCAGAGCAAACAGGTGCTGCCTGCTGCTCTCCAGCTCACTCTAGCAAACATGGACGAATCGCCCGAGTCAAAGCAAACATGAGAACGAGGCCCCGAGTATCACTACAGTGTTACAGAGTCTACAGTGTTACAGAGTCTACAGTGTTACTGAGTCTACAGTGTTACTGAGTCTACAGTGTTACAGAGTCTACAGTGTTACTGAGTCTACAGTGTTAGAGTCTACAGTGTTACTGAGTCTACAGTGTTAGAGTCTACAGTGTTACTGAGTCTACAGTGTTAGAGTCTACAGTGTTACAGAGTCTACAGTGTTACTGAGTCTACAGGGTTACAGAGTCTACAGTGTTACTGAGTCTACAGTGTTAGAGTCTACAGTGTTACAGAGTCTACAGTGTTACTGAGTCTACAGTGTTACTGAGTCTACAGGGTTACAGAGTCTACAGTGTTACTGAGTCTACAGTGTTAGAGTCTACAGTGTTAGAGTCTACAGTGTTACAGAGTCTACAGTGTTAGAGTCTACAGTGTTACAGAGTCTACAGTGTTAGAGTCTACAGTGTGACTGAGTCTAAAGTGTTACTGAGTCTACAGTGTTAGAGTCTACAGTGTTACAGAGTGTACAGTGTTACTGAGTCTACAGCGTTACAGAGTCTACAGTGTTATAGTGTCTACAGTGTTACTGAGTCTACAGCGTTACTGAGTCTACAGTGTTAGAGTCTACAGTGTTACTGAGTCTACAGTGTTACAGAGTCTACAGCGTTACAGAGTCTACAGTGTTACTGAGTCTACAGCGTTACTGAGTCTACAGTGTTAGAGTCTACAGTGTTACTGAGTCTACAGTGTTACAGAGTCTACAGTGTTACTGAGTCTACAGGGTTACAGAGTCTACAGTGTTACTGAGTCTACAGTGTTACTGAGTCTACAGTGTTAGAGTCTACAGTGTTACTGAGTCTACAGTGTTAGAGTCTACAGTGTTAGAGTCTACAGTGTTACAGAGTCTACAGTGTTAGAGTCTACAGTGTTACAGAGTCTACAGTGTTAGAGTCTACAGTGTGACTGAGTCTAAAGTGTTACTGAGTCTACAGTGTTAGAGTCTACAGTGTTACAGAGTGTACAGTGTTACTGAGTCTACAGCGTTACAGAGTCTACAGTGTTATAGTGTCTACAGTGTTACTGAGTCTACAGCGTTACTGAGTCTACAGTGTTAGAGTCTACAGTGTTACTGAGTCTACAGTGTTACTGAGTCTACAGCGTTACTGAGTCTACAGTGTTAGAGTCTACAGTGTTACTGAGTCTACAGTGTTACTGAGTCTACAGTGTTACAGAGTCTACAGCGTTACAGAGTCTACAGCGTTACTGAGTCTACAGCATTACAGAGTCTACAGTGTTACTGAGTCTACAGTGTTACAGAGTCTACAGTGTTACTGAGTCTACAGCGTTACAGAGTCTACAGTGTTACTGAGTCTACAGTGTTACTGAGTCTACAGTGTTACTGAGTCTACAGCGTTACAGAGTCTACAGTGTGACTGAGTCTACAGTGTTACTGAGTCTACAGTGTTACTGAGTCTACAGTGTTTGGTTCTATGATCCCACCTGTCTCACATACCGTCTCCAGGTCCTGCTGCTGAGGCCTTTGACCTGGGGGGGGGTGACTATCACCTGAAGGACCAGATTATCAGGATTGTCAGGACCCACCAAGACCTACTAGAAGTGGAAAATCACCACAAACAGCAGCCAGGACCAGTTTGGAGCCACTGGGACACCGTAAAGGATCCATTCAGGATCACTCCATGGTCTCTGTGAGGACCGAGAGGTTCTAGACATGTAGACTTTACAGGAGAAAAATGAAAAAGATAAATACAGAATACACACACACACTGCACATGTGGACCAGGACCAGGACCAGGACCAGGACCAGACCAAACCTAATGCACCACTAAAGGATCCATACTTCACCCGCTGCAGATTGTGTGACAGACGCTGATCTCAGTCCTGGGGAGGGCAGGCAGCACAGAGAGGCCCTCTGGACCCCCCAGCCCTTTTCTTCTGGGGAGACTATCTGACTGTGCAGCCCACAGCTCTTCCTCCTCCTCAGTGATGAAGAGTCTGAGGCAGGACGGCCCCCAGAGGACAGGCGAGGCGTTCAGGAGCACTCATGGAAGAACGGTTTTATTATTGTGGTGTTCTGGTGACATGACGAAGGTTTTCTTCAGACGGGATGTTCTCTCTCCTCAGAAACAAACAAGCTGGAATAATTTATTCCTGAAGTTGCTTCACTTCATCTGAGACACACACACACACACACACACACACACACACACACATTAGACTGTCTGTCCACACGCAGGCGGCTGACGGCTGTTCCATGACAAAAGCAGGCATGAGGAGGTAATTGCATTAAGTCATGAAGCCTTTAAATAGACATGTCCCGTCACACAAAATGCTAATTAAAGTGATTTGGAGTGTGTTTGTGTCCACGGAGCGTTTGGTCTGTAGGTCTGAAGGTCTGAAGGTCTGTAGGTTTGAAGGTCTGTAGGTTTGAAGGTCTGTAGGTCTGAAGGTCTGAAGGTCTGAAGGTCTGAAGGTCTGTAGGTCTGAAGGTCTGAAGGTCTGAAGGTCTGAAGGTCTGAAGGTCCACAGGCTGAGCCTTCATCTCTGGACACGTTACATCAGGAACATGTTAGAACTGTGTCTTTGTGTCTCTGTCAGATTTAATGTTAAACCCTCTGTCACAGCCGACGTGTGTGACAGCATCATGGAAAGGATCCCTACAGAGAAAGGATCCCTACAGAGAAAGGATCCCTACAGAGAGAGACCTGGAAGATCCTTTTGGTTTAACCACAAACAGCACACACACCAGACTACATTCATAAAAACAGGGATTTAAGCGTGTTGTCTCTGAGTGTGAACGTGTGTGTTCAGTGTCTCTCTCTCCCTCCAGCTGAAGAGGAGGAAGAGGAAGGGCAGCCTGTAAAATCCTTCGAGTATGAAAGGAAAGTGGATCCAGAGCCACCAGGTGGGAAAAGGAACTGTTTGTAGAGCGAACAGAGCTTCAGTTACTGTGAGCAAACAGATCACTCCTTTATCTCTACAGTTGTTCTAAGAATGTAGAAATCACAGCACGACCACACACCAGAGCTGAAACTACAATATTCAGTTCATGATCATTTATCACTGACACCAAGCAGCTCTGTGTCTGTGAGCTAACGCTAACGCTGCCACGCTAACATGCTCCAAACACCACGGCTGTTTTTCCTGCTGATGTCTGAGCAGGTTAAATGTTCACCTGCTTCACTATTAAGCTCTGAAAGAGTCAAAGAACTGCTGAAAAGACCACAAACACACATCTGCCCCCCCCACAAGAACCTTCTTTGACATTTCTAATTCGACAAGTTAACTGATGCTGACAGAACTGGTGAGCTCTGTGTTTTCTGCTCCGTCTCTCAGCAGCAGGGATTTAAGGGTTACAGCCGACGACAAAGGTTTTAATCAGCCAGCAGAGAAGAAAGTGAAAAGTAAAATCTAGAGTCCATAAGATGGATGCTGCTGTCTACACCCTCCCCCCTCCTCTCATGTGTTAGTATTCAGCTCGCTGCGTCTCCACAAAGAAACTCTGAGGCGGAGCAGTGATCTGCCTCCACAGCGTCTCCTCCTGTTGGGGAGATAAACGTCCAGCAGAGGAACTGGTCTCCTCTCCAGACAGCCAGGGGAGCCCACGGATCAGAGCCGACTTTAAAAAGCTGCAGTGCTGAAACACAAAGACACAGAAAACTGGACCCACAGCGAGCTTAAAACACAGCGATGAAACAGCAGGACAGGAAGAGGAACACAGGCACAGTGTGTTTGTAGTGAAGGGAGAACACAAGAGGAGGAACTGATGGAGGCAGCAGCTCTAAAATCCCTGTTTTAGTGAATGGAGTCTGGTGTGTGTGCTGTTTGTGGTTAAACCAAAAGGATCTTCCAGGTCTCTCTCTGTAGGGATCCTTTCCATTTCCATCTACTGGACCAGTTCCAACACTTTTAGTACCTCCCAGTCATTCAGACAGCAGGATATAGACACAGAGGATCATTTCCAAACCAAGCAGCAGCAGACGAGTGTTTGGTCGTGATGGTTTTCTCCCCTCAAGCGTAAATGAAGCAGGTTTAGTTGCCCGTCAGGTTAACGGAGGGTGAGAGACAGCGGCCGAGCATCGAAGGTTCTCATCTCGCCTAAACTCCAAAAATCAATCAGGAAGCTTTGGGTCGATGCAGCGCAGCGATCATCCAGAGGGCCCTTTAACACACTAATTCATCCTGACTGAGTGGGTCTGATTATCTCTGCACACACACACACACACACACACACACACTGTCTGAAAGCATCAGTATCTGAATGGATTGATCAGCCTGGACACACCTGGGCTCTGATGGTCACTGAGACAGAATATTGATCGTGTGAGAGCTGATTAAGGCTTCACTTCCTGTGTGTCCGACGTGTTCAGAAGACGTTTAAAGGCCGCTGGCGTCCACACCCACAGACGTGAGGCCACAGAAACACCAGCTCTGACTTCTTCTACAGCTGCTAACGCCTCCATGTTTTATACTGTAGTCACTGATACGAGAGGCGTAGCAGTTAAAAATAAAACCACGTTAGTCAGATTACATCACAGCTCAAACACAGTTATTTTAAAGGCTCAGAAATCAATAGAAAAATATCTGAAGATTCTTTGAATTATTTATCGTCATATTTTGTTATTTGTCTTTTTATTTCCACATTTATTTTCTTGTTCTTTAACAGATTTATTTACTGACTCTGGTCTCTCTGTCCTCCTCCTTCATTCAGTGTGGTGGTGATCTCACCCCCCAGGAGCCACAGGACACTTTGGTTTTCTTGGCCGCCGCCTCTCCTGTGGCGTCCGACCAAGTGAAAACTAATTAAAGGAGGGACGGAGGAGCGCCTGCTGGCGTTTCCCTCCTCAGACGACAGGAAGCTGCCAGGAGAAACATCCTGCAGCCCGCTGGTCCCAGGATCCGGAGGGGGGGGGGGGGGGGGCACCACCTGTCACCGAGGCCCCGAACCTGGATGCGAACCTCCACCCACGTCTGCCGGGGCGAAGAGAACGCGCCCCCGTCAGGTGAAGGCCGTTTCACCTGATGTGTTCAACCACTGTTTTCAGCCCTTGAACACACCACGTTAGGGCTGAAGCCTCTTCAAGGACCTCCTCCTCCGTGGAAGAACAGAAGCTTCGAGCTCCAGCTGTCAGATTAACGTTTAAAGTTTAAAGTGAAGGAAAGAGCAGAAAAACTGCTGCACCTGAACGCCTCCTCGGATCCTTCCTCACCAGCAGAGAAACATGAAGCAGAGTTACTACGTCATGAGAACACGACGAGAAGCAGCTGGATCCTGTCACATCACTGCTGATCCACTAGTGAGGCCTCAGGCGGCAGGTTGCTCCTGTTTTCTGGGTGCAGGTGTGTGTGTGTGTGTGTGTGTGTGTGTGTGTGTGTTTCACCTCCTGTTTATCCTCCAGTCACACACACACACACACACACACACATCCAGGCTGCAGCAGGAGGCTCCAGGTCCACAGTAATCAGATAAAGTGTTTTGCTGCTCTGCCTCTCTGCAGCTGGAAGGCACAAATATAAACACACACATTCAGACATGAACCCGACTGCAGCCGCATGTCGTCTGATCAGGTCAGACTGTTTCCAGACTCCACAGCAGCAAAGATCTGCCACTGAGATCAGCACACGTCAGGTTTCCTGCTGAACCTGATGATCCACCTCAGAGAACATCACAAAGGCTCCAGATTTATAAAGACATTCACTTTAATATCAAAACCGACACATATTTTACATAAAAACAATATTTTACAGACAGGGAGGAGTTTTGACGTGAGTGGAAAAACAGGGAATGAAGTCAGCAGCTTTAAAGGGAAGTTAAGAGAGCGGTGCCCTCTGCTGGCGGCTGCAGGTCACTGCAGGAACGCAGCAGCGGCTCCTTTCTTTGTTTCCCACTGATGTTTCTTTACTTTGCTCCGGCTCAGTAAAACGACTCAGGAGTCGTTGGGGAGGCCGAACAGTTTGACGGTGCCCGCCTCCCGGTTGTTGTCGTATTTGCCCTCCTTGTCGTCGCAGGCGTAGGCCAGCAGCGGCCTCTTGGGGTGCCAGGCGACGGTGAAGGTGGGAGAGTCACACTGAACCTCCCACAGCTTCTCTCCTGCACAGAAAAGGTCCTCGCTTAGAAAACGTTCAGTGATTTAGATCAACTGTATGATTCTAAACTGCAGGCCTCTCAAACAGATTTCTAAATGTTGCTGCAGACATTCAGCAGAATGTTTCTTTCAGTCAGGTGGGGACTTTCTGTGAAAGCCGCTGAATAAAAACAGGTGTTATATCAGTAAGCAGCTCACCTGTTTCCACCTCGGCGATGTCGATGAAGTGATCCTCGGAGGCCGAGGCCAACATCTTGCCGTCATGGCTGAAGCTCAGCGTCCTCACGGGCCAGTCCAGCCTGAAACGTCCACAGCAAGGATTCAGTGAGAACAGTCAGATTACAGGCTCCCGTGGTCATCACATGACCATGTCAGGGTAAAGGTCCACACACTGACCTGGAGAAGCAGCGCACACACACCAGCTCCTCCACGTCCCACAGGCTGACCAGAGCGTCCGCACTTCCTGTGGCGAAGTATTTCCCCGTGGGGTCAAACTTGATGCAGATGCAGTTGGACGGGTGAGCGTTGATGGACTGGATGGGCTTCAGCTCTGGATAGCTGCACACACACACACACACACGCACACACACACACACACACACACACACACACACACACACACACACACACACACACACACACAGTTCATCCTTTAGCAGCAGCACACTGAAGGTTCTTTTGGAAGCGACTGTGTTTGGTGGAGATGCTCAGAAATAAAAACAGAAGTGACAGCAGCGTCTGTCAGTCCATCCCTGCTGATTCTGGTCTGATCTTAGTGTGAACAAGGACTGACAGCAGCACTCAGGCAGCTTGAACATGGACATGTGCAGCGTACAGCAGGAAAATATTCATGATCATATGATAACACAGAAGGTTCATCTTGGATGTGGAGACTGTCTGATGTGTCTGACTGTCTGATGTGTCTGACTGTCTGATGTGTCTGACTGTCTGTAGCTGCAGCACAACAAAGCAGGAAGTACATCCAAGAAATACAATGTTCGGTCCCGTTAGAAACACATTTAAAGCAGCAGCAGAAGAAGAAACGCGGCCTGTTGGATCCTGTTAGAAGCTCCAACATCAGTTTAAGGACCAGACCAGCTAAATCTGAGCAGGAACACTGATCAGCAGGAGAAACTCTCTGAAACGAGCCCGGTGGGTTTTTGTGGTCAGAGATTAAGAGACGCTTGTGCAGAGGAGTAAAACTGTACGAGGTCAGGGCCGTAACAGGCCTACGGTAACGAGGAGTGCTGCCTTCGCCCTGTCTGTTGTTCAGTTGTGGGAATAAGCAGCACTGTGATTAAGGTACTAATAAAGTTGAGATGAAAAAAGTCTACAAACGGTCAGTCTGCGGTCTACCTCAGGATGTTGATGCAGCCGTTCCCGTTTGTGAGGAAGAACATGTCGTTGTCGTTGTTCCAGGAGATCTCGTTCACCTCGAACTTGAACTGCTCCTCGGCCTTGGAGCGATGCGTCTTGGCGTCGATGAAGGTCACCACGTCGTCTTTGTTCCCAACAGCGATGGTCTGACCGTCGGGGCTCCAGCAGATGTTGATGTTCTCTCCTGAAAACATTTCAGACTGTAGTTTGTCACCACGTCGACTCAAATATTTCACTACACTGTTAATCACTTGTAGCACTTTTTCCTCCTCCTCATCGTCCATCAGCCTCCAGTCTGTGTTTGTGTTTACACACAGCAAGTCTTAGAGTATATAAATGAATATTATTTCCATGAGGCCAGAGGGGGGCAGAGCAGCAGGGATGTGTCCCGTCCCTCCTGTCAGTCGAAGGAAGTGTTACTGTGAATAACAGAGTCTGGAGTCCTGCTGCGAACCCTCAGGCAGAGATTTTACAGCCATGTTCACGTCCACAGAAGGTCTCACAGTCTGTTGCTGTTTACATGTTTGATTTCATGGTGACCACAACTCATCATGTTTGTAGAGAGCAAATCACAGACTGGGCTAAATGTCTGATCTTTATATGCTAAATAATAAAGCAGAACTCCACTGTTTCTCCCCCTGATCCTCTCTGTCCACATCCTGGTGTCTGAGTGACTGGTAGGTAGTAAAAGTGTTGGAACTGGTCCAGTAGATCACCAAAAGGACCTTACAGGTCTATCTTTCATTTATTGTACCGTCAGTCTCTGTTTTTTAGCATGTAGACGTGTAAACTCAGGCAGGCTCACCTTTCGTATTGACAGTGGCGATACACTTGGTGGTGCGGACGTCCCATATGCGAATGGTCTTGTCTCCGGACGCTGTGACGAACAGGTCTGGGTTGGTGGGATGCCAGCAGAGCTGATCCACACTGTCGCCGTGACCTCTGTAGTTGTTCTCCTTCACCTGTGGACAGACATGAGTGTAGCAGGTGTTCATGAGGGTGTGTCCACCCAGGTGGCACCAGCATCAGTCCACTCAGCTCTGTGCTCACTGGGTGTTTCAACTTTCACACTAACAAGGATAAAACATAACACTGTGATAACATGTTCAACATATTGATTTGTTCATTGGTTCACATCAATACAAAAAGGAAGCCTGTCACTTTGGTTTTACTTAAACACCCAAACGTGGACAGTAACTAAAACAGTAATGATAACTACAGTAATAACATCTGTTGTTGTTACCTCACTGATTTCAGAGCAACTGTGAGTTCAGACCGACGGTTAGCTAACAGTTCATGCTAACTTTAAACATTTGGACACAATTTTACATTTTATAATCAAACACTGCTGTGGCTGCTCCCTGATACGACGTGTTTCTAGTGTGATACAGAGAACTATCCACATTCAGACAGTTTTATTTGAGTCCACTGGTCTCCGGTACAAGTTTAGCTAACTGCTAGCATTCACTCATTCATTGTTAGTAGGCTAACAGTAGCATGCTAGCCGCACTTAGCCTCACCAGGCGGTCCTTTTCCAGGATAAACACGCTGGCTGTTTTATCAAAAGACCCGGAGGCGAGTCGCCGGCCGTCGCAGCTCCAGGCCACCGAGTGGACTTTGGCTGTGTGAGCCGGGAACTCCCGACTTTTGTTGTTATTTCTGAAGCTCTCCTGCATCTCCTGGTAGTACTGCGACGCCATCTTGAAAGTTACGTCACGTTCGAGTGGCGGGTGGAACCCGGAAGTAGGAGCAATGCCGCCATCTTGTGTCTCGGAGGAGAAACTTTTAATTAAATAAAAAATAAACTTTGTCTTTCTGGTAAAATACAATATTCACACCTTCATTAATGTTGGCTGATTAAATGAGGGAAACCTGTTTCCCTGCTGCTCCTCTGAAAAGGTTATTTCACTAAAGAAAAAACAGATGGATTGACGCCACCAGACAAAGTGTTTATTTAAAATAAAGACAAACACCACTATAGTTTTAGTTTGAATTGCAATTTATTTCAAGTGATGCTAAAATGAAAATCCATGTTTTAAAAAACTTTTTTAATACTCCATTTATATCCCAAACACACGCAATTCCTATCAGACTGTCAGATACAGTAAATCCCTTTAAGTAGCCGCTTGGTTAATAACTATGCAATCAGTGCAAGGACCCAAAACACGGCCAGCAGCAGGCCAAATCCACGGCCACCCATATGCATAATATTCAGGCCTGTGGTTTTCTGCTCTTTAACTCCATCACACGTGGTCCTCAACATCAGAATAAAATACACCGAATGGACAAAATGCTCCTTTAAATGTGAGTCTGTGTTTTAAGAAAGAACGACAAGGTGTGAAAGCATCATACAAATGTGCCTTAATGTAATTGCATACTCTTCAAAATGGTTCTTAATGTTGCATCACGTGTCAGGAAAGCCATAAATAGACAGTAGGCCCTACAAAATAAAAGTCGAGGAATGCACGGTGAAGTGTGGCGGCGAGCGTGTCGACCGAGGACGATAACAACCAGGACATGTGCACACGGGACTCACTGACTCAGCGGAGGAAGGCGAGTGGAAGACGTCATAGACAGTTTCTCATCGGTTTTCACACATTAAATGTAAATCAGGATGTAAGGAGGCAGGTGACTGTGGAGAGGTAGACAAAGTACACAAGCACCTCACTCCTCCAACGCTGCTCTGATCAACTGAGCCTTTAAAGGGTCACTCCCCTGTTTCTACCCATGATCCTCTCTGTCCACATCCTGGTGTCTGAGAGACTGGTAGGTGGTAAAAGTGTTGGAACTGGTCCAGTAGATCACCTCAGCCAGCAGACACCAAACGGGCTGCAATGGCTGCAACGTGATCCTTTGGGACAACTGCACCTGATCACAGTAGGTCCACTAGAAGGTGCAGTTGTCCCAAAGGATCACGTTGCAGCCCGTTTGGTGGCTGCTGGCTGAGGTGATCTACTGGACCAGTTCCAACACTTTTACTACCTACCAGTCCTCCACACACCAAACCATGTAGAAACAGGGCCCAGGTTTAAAATATCGAAGTTCTCCTTTAACCACTAGTTAAACACACGTCTTTGTGTGTTTCTTCCATCTGTTGTCGATGTTTTGCGCCTGACGAACGTCTGGTTTGGTGAAATGTTGTCCAGCGGACCCTGAGAACATTTCTGTGGGGTGTGATATAGTTGGAACTATGCTACTGTCTGTGCTGTTGTTGGAGAAACCTTGTTCTGTTCCTCTGAACCTGAAGTGTCAGTCGCACTTCCAAGCCTGACGACACACTGATAGTCGACACGCTGAAACCTGGACGGCAGCCTCAGCAGCACGGCCGGCGCTCTCTGGACTGTTTTCATTTGAACCCTGCTGGAAATAGTCCCTCACTCAGCGACCCCCCATGTAGACTCAGGAGGAGGGTGGACTGAACACAGGAAGTACCTGGATGCTACGGTCAGGGCTGCACAACGAGGCCTCGGGACATCAGTCCGTCTCAGCCTGAAGCTCCTCAAAAACACACAAATCTGGAGCTTTCAGCCACTTCTCTTGGCCTTCCTCAGTGGGTGCAGTGTGTTAAGGGGAAGTTGTAAAGTTTTTTTGTCCATTAATCTAATGATAATCACCATTCAGGCTGGGACCACCGATTACTGTCTGAGAAAAAATGTGTTTTGAAGAGCGTGGTGATGGGCGGGGCCTAGCAGCATCATCAAACAGCTTTGACCTGCGCTGTCTGTTCATGGTCCCCAGAGCATGAATCCTGATGGTGACCTCTGGACTGTTCCTCTAAAGGTCAGTTTCCACCAAAAACGAAGCGAGTTTGATCCCCTGATCATCGGTGTCGTTACGTTAACGCTTGTGCTGCTTGTGCTAACTGGAGCTAATATTTGTGCTAACTTTTTGACAGGCCGTCCAGCGTCCTCGCTCACTGTCCTCCGGCCAATCAGAGCTCAGACTCCCCTCCAGGTTACGTTTACTGAAGCCCTCTCTGTGGGAAACCAGAGCTCTCTGACAGGACAGTTTTAGATTTACACTGCGTCACAATTTCATGTCTCACTTAGGCGAAAATTCACTTCCTGTTTGGTGGAGACACACCTTAAGAGGCCGTTCAGATGTTTCACCTTAGTCATTGAAGACACTCGATGAGTTCACTCTAAACACTCAAACTGTGCTTTCTGAGACGGGAAAACCTCGACTCCTTCAAACACAGCAAGGTCATGTGACAAGAATGAACCAATCAGCTCCACAGGATCCTCATGGACGACGAGCGGCTGACTGAACTCGCTCAGACACGCCGGTTCAACAGTTAGCTAAGATCACTTTTCTGTCATGTTTTCTATCAAGGCTGATCAGATAAAAGGATGAACGCTCGTTTTAGTCACAACATGCTAACGGTCCCAAACGCCACCACCAGGCCAAAGCCGCTGATCACCTGCTCCTCAGAGGATGAACCCCCCCTGGTTAAATAACTCTGACCTGCCCTCTGGATGAACTTCAAGGCTCCCAGAATAACTCCAGATCTGAGGTGATTTTTGTGCGTTAACATGTTTTCTACACGGACGATTAATCCAAACAGCGGAGTGGAAACCATGAACATCAGCATTCATTGTCCCAGCCTGAACCGTGAAGGAAAGGCCTGTTTCTATCTAATCAACAACCTGTAGTTCTTTGTTACTGCAGCGGTTCATCGAAGTAAACTGTTTTCATAAAGCCACTGATGAAGGTGACAGCCATAATCAGCTGTGCACCCCCCACTACAGCTGGGGTTAAAGCAGAGGGGAGGTGGAGTTTCTAACAGTACGGTGCATTCCTTCAGATGACACAACGTGAACCTCAGTTCATCCTTTGTGCATCAAACAGAAAAAACATCAACCTAAAGTCGTCGTACAAGTTGAAGTGTTTGAAGAAAACGGAGGTTCTGTGCAAAGAGAGTGCAGCTTCCTCGTCGAGCCGCTCGGCCCTGCAGGATCCACGGGCTTGTTTCCACACGGAGAACATGAGCCGCTGTAGAAGCCCCACATGAGCTTCATGGTTTCACACTTTGTCTCCTGATCACTGAGCTTCAGAGTTAGAGGAGCTCCCTCCGTCTGTTTTAAATCAGGACTGAAGCCTGCTGTCAGCTCTGTAATCATTGTATTACTATTTAGTTCCTCACTGTTTAGTGCTGTGGTTTCTCTTTGTGTTTTACTTCGTATTCTAATGTTCTCTTGTGCAGCTCTCTGGCCAGGTTAAACTGTTTAAATCAGCTCTAGAAACAAACTTTACTGTCAGTCAGATGCACTGGAGACTGGAGAGTTTATGTAAAAACTGTGAAATAGACGTCTTTAAATCAAAGGTTTCAGTTCAGTCACAGTGACGTTCACTCTGTACAGGATCAAACAGCAGCGTCTGATCATTTTCCTTCAGTTTTTTAAGACATCCCATTCTTCCTGATGCCACTTTGAGCTGACAGTATTTTACAGAAACGTCCTTTACTGTTAACAGGAGAGACAGCAGGTCATGTGACCACAGGTCCCTCTGTGTTTTCACTTGTTGCCTTTAATTTTAATTTTAACAGCAAATTCATGAACTTCCACAGGTGTTTTTTTGCTGATGTTATAATAATACTTATAGTTTGAGGCCGTGTCGTCACCTGAGCAGCAACAGGTGCAGTGTGTCGGAGGAGGCGGGGCTTCTACAGTGGCGTTCACATCAAACCTGATCTCATATTCAGCTTCTTCAACACGTTAAGTTAGCTACATGTTAGTCAGGAGACTTTTCTTTGCTGACGATGTTAATTTCTAAAGGGTTAAATCTGAAAAACACAAATACAAAAGTGCAACAGCTTCTGGTTCTGACCCGATCATCAAAAAACAAAACAAAATGTGTGATTGCACCCAAAACCTATAAAACAGATCAGATTACAGAAACAAGCCCGGGATCCTCAGAGTCCATCTTAGCACTCGGCGTCGGCGCTGCCGTTGACCGAGGCGGCGCAGACGGTGGCGTGTTCGACTCCGTTTGACTGGACACACGTCTCAGTCTGATCCTCATCCCCCACACTGAGGGACAGAAAGACAGAAAGATCTATCAATGAATTAAGGAGCACACTAGTCCACATCCTGGTGTCTGAAGGACTGGTAGGTAGTAAAAGTGTTGGAACTGGTCCAGTAGATCACCTCAGCCAGCAGACACCAAACGGGCTGCAACGGCTGCAACGTGATCCTTTGGGACAACTGCACCTGATCACAGTAGGTCCACTAAAAGAGCTTGTTTGATCCACTGACAGGCTCAGAGTGTTATTCTAAGCGTGTGACAGCATCATGGAAAGGATCCCTACAGAGAGAGACCTGGAAGATCCTTTTGGTTTAACCACAAACAGCCGTTATATCACTCTCTGCACACACACCAGGCTACATTCACTAAAACAGGGATTTTAGAGAACAGGACACAGGAGCTGCTGATCTACTGCTGCCTCCATCAGTTAGACTGTTTGTGTTACTGTGTGACTTTGGTGTTTTAAAGGATTCAGTTTGGACTCAACACAATCTTTGTCCAACACACAGTAACACAAACAGACTAACTAATAGAAGCAGCAGTAGATCAGCAGCTCCTGTGTCCTGTGAGGTAAAATTAGTGTTTTTGTCAGTGGAGTCTGGTGGACCAATTCCAACACAATATGAACAGATAGGAGCCAGGTGAAGACATACAGTGGTGTGTGTGTGTGTGTGTGTGGCCCCACCTGTCCGTGCAGCCGTTGCTGACCGGGGGGGTCTCTGCTGTCTCCTTCTCACACAGCGAGCTGCAGGACCTCCTCTCCTGCCAGGATCCTGCTCGGGGCCCTTTGCCCGTGTCGGAGCTCTTCCTCCGGGCCACGACGGGCCCCGGCCCCGACCCCCGTCTCTCCAGGCTGACCCTGGGGCCCGCGGGCTCGGAGGGGACGCTCAGCCCCCCCGGCCCCTCCGGGTCCTTGCCCGAGTCGCTGCTGGTGCGCCTCCCGTTCAGGCTGTCTGAGGAGGAGACGTGGGTCATGTGACCGTCCCGCTCATCTGCACAGGAAGAAGAACGAATCCAGGATGAGCTCTTTGTTGCAGATACTTTCATACTAATGTAGTATTTTAATGGTGTGGTTGCTTCTGTAGAAGTAAATGATTTGAACACTTGTTCCACCTCAGAAGTTCTTCAGATAAAAACATGAACTTTATGTTCTAGCAGGTTGTACGTCAGTCTGACCTGTGAGGTGCGTCAGAGCGGAGAAAATGAGACTAAAGTTTGTTTTCTGAGATGAAGTCCTCTCTGCTCGGCTGGACTGTGAACTGAGCCTGAACCCGGTCCTCAGGTGACCTTACCTGTGCCTCCAGCCTCTCCCGCCTTGTTGCGGCGGCGTCTCAGGATGACCTCCAGCTCGCTGTCCTTCTTGCCCGGCGGCGACGGCCCCGCCTCCTGAGAGCCGCGGCTGGGGCTGCGCTTCACCGTCTCCTGGAGCCGAACACAGAACAGGACGGTGGTCATGACTCATTAATCATCAAAAGTCTTCAGCTGGAAAGTCACCGATGAATAACAACTTATCAACACCACTGAAGGAGAATCTGCCTCCTGTCAGAAGGACGACGAGTCCTGCAGCCGCACACAAACGTTACTGATGTCACGGACAAGATCAAAGTGTTTATCACCGTTTAAACTCTCATGGACAAACACTTCCACCCCCCATGAGTCAGTGCCCCCCCCCCGGCCCCTGACGCTCTCTGCTCCGAAGGCCTTTAGAGTTCAAACTGAGCCTCAGGAAAAGTGTGCGTTTGGACACGGGTCTGTTCTGTGTGCTGCTGTCGCCGTGGTGACGGCTGAGCGATAGCGGGGGGGTTTACCAGGATGCCTTTCAGCTCGTCCATGGCGCTGCTCTCCTGCTGCTTCTCCTCGCACGTCGGAGGCGGCTGCACAAGAAACCAAGAAACACAAATTATTTTTGTGGCACGACGCTGCATCTCATTTTAAACAACCAGCAGACACAGACCATAATATCCACACATAAATGTTGCGTTCACTGACAGGCTGTAGACCGTAAACCGGCCGTCACCGCATGGCAGAGAACACCGCCATGGTGGGATTTACAGCCAGTTTTCAGCTCCGTCACACACACATGATGCAGAATATACTGTAGGATGTTGTATTATATCATAATAATTCATTTAATCAATTATTAAACAATATGACATCACCATAGCAACGTGTGTGTTTAGTTTTTCCATCCTGCCGTCATGTCGGGGCGTTGGTTTGTTTGGTTTGACGTCCAGAAGGTGTCCGTCTGCCTGAATCCACGTAAACACAGCATTAAACACACACACACACACACGAGCCATTAAACAGTGTCTGAGGACTAATCTGAGCAGCCAATCAGGGAAACATGAACACAGCAGTCATTTCTACATCACCGTGCTGCGTTTCAGAAACACTGGAAAGTTGGAAATTCCAGCTTTTTAAAGACTGAATAAATGTAAAGTCAGCAGATGGACAAAAACCCAACAAGCACTCAGAGGGCGCCGTAAAGGGACGACGTGTTCACTGGAGGGTCTGAGGGGTGTGTGTGTGTGGGGGGGGGGGGGGGGGGGGGGGGGGGGGACAAACATCAATATACTCACTTTTACTGGCAGCTTCTGTGAGACAGAGAGGAGAGAGGAGAGAGTCAGACGTCTTTAAATCAGCAAAAGAACTAAAACGTTTGGCTGCTCTGACTCGTCTCAGGAGTGTTTCAGTGACCTCTGACCTCCTGACTGCTGAGCAAGGGTTTATGGTGAAGGGCCGTCAACAGAAAATGGTTTGGCTCATCAGTAACGATGCGTTCAGGTCCTTATGTAAGTTTAACATGTAAAGCTCCTGACGGCCCTGCAGAGGGACTGTGTCCACACTTTGGATTCTTTCCTGATCAGAAAACACCTGAACATAAACTACTGCTCCGTCCGTCCTCACCTTGCTCTCTTGACTCTTGACGGGTCGCAGGACGACGCCATGTTTGATCCTTTCCATCATTTCATTCACCGCCTTCACCTTCACGTCGTCCACACCCTCAGCAGCTACAGACAGACGGGGGGGGGGGCAATCAGTCAAACAAAGTAACAGGTGCACAGGTGTGGACGTCCACAGAGTCAGCTGAGTGATCAGACAGGTGGAGCTGATGTTACAGGTACAGGCTCGTCCACCAGGAGGAGCAGAATATGGGAGTTTATCTAGAACATCATCACGTAGAGCATCACCATGTTGGTGCATCCTGCCCCGTGGATATAACATCAGTATAACGTGTCATCAGTGCTGCTGTCTGACAGTGGAGGTAAAGGTGTGCTCAGACTCACCTGGAGGCTGCTCGGCCTTCACCGCTGCCCTGGAGCCTTTGGAGGACTTCCTCATGATGGCGATCAGAGAGCTGAGAGACGGACACAGACGGTGAGACTTTAATGTAAAATAGAGTCACACTCAACCAGCAGAACAGCTCCTGAAGTCAGAGAGTCAGTAGCTGAGCTGAGAGTCAGCTGATCTCCGTCAGAGAGCAGAGACATGAAGAGATGGATGTGATCCACCTTCAGTCACGTCCTTCATCCTGCAGCATCCAGCTGGTCAGGAAGATCCCTCAGTGACCCCCCCAGTGGTCAGAGGGTGCTACCGACACCCGTTTACCTCACTGAGTCTCCAGGTCAGCTCTGCTAACACTATGCTAGCTAGCATTAGCACTGTGCTCTGACAGCTCACCTAGCTAACGTTAACTTATAGCCTACAAGTTAGCTTACGTTAGCTTATAGCCTATAAGTTAGCTTATGTTAGCTTAAAGCCTACAAGTTAGCTTATATCATATCATCACACTCGATCCTGACTGGTCCATTACTCTGTCTAACAGCCCGTCGCCGTGGATACCGCTCTGATGGCTGATAGTTTTTAGAGCAATAACATCTTTTAATTCAGTATCTAAAACTGTTGGTCTCTTCAGAATCACCCATCAGGACGCCGCTCGCTGTTCGAAATCATTGATATATTTATAAAAAATGACGCTTTAACGCATCTTTAACTGTTTATTGTATGTTTTGTCTCTTTAGGGTGATTCGGTTAAACTGAAAATTCGAGTGCAGGGAGGTAGAGCGTTCGTCACCATAACAACCAGATTAACCAATCAAATCGTGGGGACAGACTGACACGCTGCGGTTCACAGTATCATCATACGTGGACCTTTACATTTAGTGATACTTCATTTTAGTTATCAGGATTATGGTCAGTCTGTAGCGACCACAGGGAACACTGTCTGTTATAACGAGGGGAACACGGCTATTGAAGGTGGAGCAATGAATCATGGGAATTGTAGTGAGGCAGTTTGTTTTTTCACAGTCAGAGCTCAGATACACAGACACGACAGTGGACAGTGAACGCAGCACAGTAACCACAGTGAGCTCAGACCAGGACCAGGCTCCGGGGCGGGGGCCACGTTCAGGTTTTGAGGGGGGGGGCGAGCTGTTCCTCACCTGAGGGGGTTGCATCTGGAGGGGGGAGGTGGTGGTGGAGGTGGCGGGGGAGGAGGAGGGGGAGGAGGCGGCTGTGGGGGAGGGGCGGGAGGCGGGGCCACCCCCGGCTCTGGGGGAGGGGGGCCCGTGGTGGTCGTCATGGTGATATTTCTCTGGTTCTCCTCCTGGAGCTCAACGACTGTGGAGAGGAAGAGGAGAGGGGGGGGAGGGAAGAGGAGAGGGGGGGAGGAAGAGGAGAGAAGACAGTTAATACTACCAACATCTAGTACTACTAGTATTACTAGTATATCTACCACTACTACTCCTACTACAGCTTTCCATCTCAACCTGATTTTACCCCCCCATCAGATCAGCTCAGTTGGTTCCAGGTTTTAAACACTCACTTGTCCACGCTGGAGTTTTTAAAACTTTTTGGTTTTATTTCTTTGTTTTTATGTTGTATTTTTATTTCTGTTACTGCTGCTCATTTATGTTCTTTTCATTATTACAATCTGTGAGGCATTTAGTGACTGTCAATAAAGTTTAGCATATTATTACTGCACCTACTACTACAGTACTACTACAGTACTACAGTACTACTACTACAGTACTACTACAGTACTACAGTACTACTACTACAGTACTACTACAGTACTACAGTACTACTACAGTACTACAGTACTTCCTGTCCTGTATTGGTAAGTTGCAGTGTGTGTGTGTGTGTGTGTGTGTGTGTGTGTGTGATGCTCTGCCTGTCTGCAGTGAGGAGGAGGATGATGAGGAGGAGGAAGAGTGACCCTCCTCCCACAAAGCTTATGCTAATTAGTGACTTTTTACACTACTCACAAAAAGTTAGGGATATTCGACTTTCAGGTGAAATTTATGGAAAATGTAAAAAGTGAATGCTACAGTGATATTATATCATGAAAGTAGGACATTTAAGTAGAAGCATGCACTGGTGATTTCTTCATTTTAAACAATTTATTTGAAGAAAATCTACCAACAGTGGTAGGTATACCACAACAGAACATGTTCAGTGTCTCAATAAATTGGGATGTGGCCAAAGGACGTCCACTCCTCTCCTTTCTGTGACTCTTCCAGTCTCTGTATCACTGTTCCAACCTCCTGATGACACTCTGTGACCCTCTAAGCTCAGTGAACACCTCCGTCTGAGGACTTCCTGTTTGAAGCCTCCAGTGTTGAGGTGCCGCTGATCAACTGTTAGGTGTCGTCTTGGTCTCATGATGTCAGAATGTGAACAGCAGGATGAGGAGGACTGTTTAAATACCAATTCTAACTGAAGCAGGAAATGTATTGGTGGATTCATGGATCAAACCTGTTGTGAATGTTGCTGTTAAGGTTCTTGTTAGAGAACAGCAGCTGGTGCAGAAAGTACTGAGACACTGAACAGTTGGACATGTGCATTCAAAGGTTTAGAGAAGGTCACATTAAGTTCACCTGAAAGCTGAATATCCCTGACTTTTAGTGAGGAGTGTGTGTTCCAGGTTTCTGCTTCAGTGTTCTGGTGGATTTAATGTTTGTGACAGCAGGTTTATTTACTGTGTTCATGGTGGTGGAAGAGTTTTTATCACCTTTTAGCTCCTAAAACTGAGCGATGGGGTGTCAGGACCACAGCTGGGGGGGCTGATAGTAAAACTATTAAAGTAATAAATGTACGATAAAACCCCACAGAGCTGTAGGAAGCACTGAACCGCAGTTCAGTTTAAACCACAGCAGAGGCATCGGACTCAGTCAGGACCCTCAAACTGGGTCAGACAGCATGTGGCACATGGGGGGGGGGGGGTATCAGTGTCAGGTCCACAGAGTGAGGACCCCCCCCCTCACCACGGGGACCACGTGTGCAGCTGCTGCTGCTGGTCAGCCCAGTAAACCAGAGCACCAATAATCAATAATCCAGCAGCAGCAGCAGGAATCTGGGCCGTCAGACAGCAGGTCTTCATCATCACCATCACCATAATCACCATCATCATCTTCATCATCACCACCATCATCATCACCATCACCACCATCATCATCATCATCATCACCACCATCATCTTCATCATCACTACCATCATCTTCATCATCACTACCATCATCTTCATCATCACTACCATCATCTTCATCATCACTACCATCATCACCATCATCACCACCATCATCACCACCATCATCACCACCATCACATCATCATCATCACCACCATCATCTTCATCATCACTACCATCATCTTCATCATCACTACCATCATCACCATCATCACCACCATCATCATCACCATCACCACCATCATCATCATCATCACCACCATCATCATCACCATCACCATCATCATCATCACCATCACCACCATCATCATCACCATCACCACCATCATCATCATCATCATCACCACCATCATCTTCATCATCACTACCATCATCTTCATCATCACTACCATCATCACCATCATCACCACCATCACATCATCATCATCATCACCACCATCATCTTCATCATCACTACCATCATCACCATCATCACCACCATCATCACCACCATCACATCATCATCATCACCACCATCATCTTCATCATCACTACCATCATCTTCATCATCACTACCATCATCACCATCACCACCATCATCATCACCATCACCACCATCATCATCATCATCACCACCATCATCATCACCATCACCATCATCATCATCACCATCACCATCACCACCATCATCACCACCATCATCACCACCATCATCATCACCATCACCATCATCATCATCACCATCATCACCACCATCATCATCATCACCAGAGACAGAGACCTGATCCAGGTCTGAGTGTTCTGGTCTAAAGTGGTGAACAGGTATGAAGCACATTGACTCTACTTATGTACAGTTTGGAGGTTTTAATAGTTTATGTGAGTTTTTCCAGTCTTCTTTACTTTGTATTTGTTATTACATATTTATTACATTATTACTATTATTAATATATTATTACAGTTATTTATGAACAGCTGTAGTCACTCTGCAGGTTAAATGATTGAAACTAAATATAAATATATCATGTTTTATTACCGCTCAGATAAAACTCGACTGTTTATTGTTTTAATGTTGCACCGACAGCACCGATAAAGTGAATGATCAATAATTATAATCCAATAATAAAACGTGTCTCCACCTCTGCCCTCCAGCTCCTCCTTCTTCTTCTCTGCCTGCACCAGTCGTTCCTCCACCTCCTTCTTCTCCACCTCCAGCAGCTCCAGCTGCCTCTGCAGAGCCTCCAGCTGCTGCTTCACACAGCTCTGCTGCAGCTGGGCCTCCAGGCTCTGCACCTGCACACACACACACACACACACACACACACACACACACACACACACACACACACACACACACACAGACTCTTATTGTGAAAGACACATCTGTAAATCAGAGGATAAACAACTAATATCACCATGAGAATCTGATCCATTCAGTCAGAAAACATTTGGAAAGTCTGGAAGAGCTGAACGATTAAATCATTTCATACCCAGTCAAGTTAGCACTGACAGGGCTAACAGGAAGTTAGCACAGTGCTAACAGGAAGTTAGCACAGGGCTAACAGGAAGTTAGCACTGACAGGGCTAACAGGAAGCAGCCCTGAGTCATTAGTCCTCCAGGCTCTGTGGGCCCAGCGATGAGGAAGATCCTGGTACTTTTATACCCGGACGTTAAACATGTCTTCCTGCTCCACTGAGCAGCGTTCAGAGGGCCCGGTAGCACCAGCTGGTCTGTACTGGTCCTGGACCTGGTCCTGGTCCTGGTCCTGATCCTGGTCCTGGTCCTGGTCCTGGTCCTGACTGCTCAGTGGGTCTCTAGGACGGACTTTAAGTTGGCTGCACCACTGTGCTGATTTTTGTTGTAACTTAACTTACTGGAAGTTACAGACTTCACAGAGTAAAGACCCCGTTAGCTTTAAAGTCCAGACATCACCACAGACATCAGCTCTGACAGGGCTGACACTAACCACTATTACTGATTAATCTGCTGACTGTTATTGATTAATTGATTCATTGTTTGGTGTAGAAATTATCAGAAAATACTGAAAACATGACCAGTCTACAGATCACATGATTAATTTTAGTGTCACAGACAAGGAAAGAAACCAGGAAATGTTCATCAGAGTTTGGACTCAGTAATCGATTATCCAGGCGGCTGGCGGTTAATTCAATTATTGGCGACTAATCAGTTAATCGACTGATGGTTGTCGATGAAGCCTGGTGGTTTACCTTCTGCTGGTGCTGCAGGCGCTCCTCCTCCAGGGTTTTGGTGACGGTGGCGACGTCCTCCAGAGCCTTCAGGAGCTGAACGCTGGGCTCTGCGCTCTGCAGCAGGAGCATGCTCTGCCTGTTGGCCTCCTTCTGCTTCACCAGCATCTGCAGGAGGAGGAAACAGCTTCACCTCCAACATCGTCCCAGTTTGTCCATCACACTCAGTCTGGTTTAGTCCTGCAGGCTCTTCAGTTTTCAGGTCAGTAAACACCAGATTCAGGACGTTTCAGTAATTAGGCTCAACATTATTAACTCACAGCAACCAACACAGTGATGCAGGACAGTATTTATCACAGCATCTTCACAGCTTCTGATGCAGCCAAAGTAAATAGTTATCTCATCAGACTGGAGGAACTCTGAGATCAAACCAGGTTCTTTAATCACAGCTGCACCCTAAACTGTAAATCTACCACATGTGAGTCTGACATCATGTTTTTCTGCCCCCCTGTGGTCAGACACGTGTTGATGAAGCACACACTTTGACATCAGAGCGTCTCTTTTTTTACCTCGTGGGCGTAAGTCTCAGCCTTGACTCTGAGGCTCTGCTCCAAATCCAGCTGCTCCTTCATCCCGTCGTACTCCTGAGCCGCCATCGTGGACACTGCAGAGACATCAGGCGATCACTCATCTGAACTCTGACATGTTCTGTGTGTTCAGGACAGCCTGACGGTGGCCTTCATCCTCACATCAGACACATATCCATCTGTCCGTCTGAACACACGGCGACATGCAGCACACTTAGCGTGTTAACATGAGCAGCAGTTTAACCGTGTTAGTGTTTCACAGCCCATGTTGGGTTGGATCCTTCCCTCGCTGTGTCTCAGTGCTGGGACTCACCTCTGTTGAACCTCTTGATGGTTTTGTTTTGTTGCTCAGCGGTGTCACGAAGCTCCTTCATCTCAGCCTGATCCTTCTCCGACTGCAGGAGAAAATCCCACAAAATCAGTCAAAGAGATGCATTCAGCCACTGTTTCACATGCTGGGATGCTCTGGCAGCAGTGAGGAAGAGGAAGAGGAAGAGGAAGAGGAACCGTTCACACGGCTCTGTCCTCACCTGTGAAGTCAGCTCTTCTATCCGTCGCTGCTGTTCATGAACCTGACAGACAAAATTCTTCTTCTCCTCCAGTAAACCATTTACCGTCTCCCTCAGCTCTGACAAAACACAGACAGGAACAGAGTGGAGAACCATGTTTACTTTTCAAAGCATCATTTATTTCTTGTTTCAGTGTCTCTTGTGCTACGAATTTGAGGGGGGGCCAAGAGGAAAGCTCATAGGTTCACATGGGGGTGTACTATGTGAATATAACTCTACGTACTGTACCTTTAACCTGTTGTTATACTGTGTGAATATAACTCTACGTACTGTACCTTTAACCTGTTGTTATACTGTGTGAATATAACTCTACGTACTGTACCTTTAACCTGTTGTTATACTATGTGAATGTAACTCTACGTACTGTACCTTTAACCTGTTGTTGGTACTGTGTGAATATAACTCTACGTACTGTACCTTTAACCTGTTGTTATACTGTGTGAATATAACTCTACGTACTGTACCTTTAACCTGTTGTTGGTACTGGGTGAAGGTGTCATGGCTGCCCTCGGCCTCGGCCTCGGCCTCCAGTGAGATGCAGTCTGAGATGCTCGGCAGCAGCTCGTCCAAACAGGGACGAGACGACAGGCTCAGGTACTTCAACTTCCTGTTCTCACAGTTCAGCTGCAGGTCAAAGGTCACAGATTTAAACTGCATGCAGCCAAAACACTGGACCCCATTTGTACATATTGTTGTCTGACCACACCAGACTCCATTCACAAAAACACAGTTTTTACCTCACAAACCACAGGAGCTGCTGGTCTACTGTTGCTGTTTGTTTGTGTTGCTTTGTGTTACGTAGATACTGTGGTGGACCTGAACTGACCCTTTAAAACACCAGATTCACACAATAACTCTAACAAACTAACCAATCGAGTCAGCGATAGACCAGCAACTGCCGTGTAAAAATAGTGTTTTTGGCAATGTGAGTCTGGTGGATTTCAAGAGAACGATATAATGGCTGTTTCTGGTCATACAAAAAGTAGATCACCTCAGACTCCGGCTCAGAGTGTTATTCTAAGTGTGTGACAGCATCATGGAAAGGATCCCTACAGAGAGAGACCTGGAAGATCCTTTTGGTTTAACCACAAACAGCACACACACCAGACTACATTCACTAAAACAGGGATTTTAGAGAACAGGACACAGGAGCTGCTGGTCTGCTGTTGCCTCCACCAGTCAGTGTGTTTGTGTTACTGTGTGACTTTGGTGTTTAATAACACAAACACACTGGCTGAAGATGATATTAGATGTGACAAACAATTTATAAAATAAATAAACATGGCTGTGAGCATCATGTAGTTTAACGATAACAGACAGAGACAGACGATGATGAGGCCAAATGGTCTCTGTGCAGCGTCATCCTGACTCAGCTGTGTGCTCTCCTGCTGACCCCGATAAGGCTAATCCTATAGCACTGGTTATTGAGTGTGTGTGTGTGTGTGTGTGTGTGTGTGTGTGTGTGTGTGTGTGTGTGTG
This sequence comes from Pempheris klunzingeri, assembly GCF_042242105.1. NCBI lineage: Eukaryota > Metazoa > Chordata > Actinopteri > Acropomatiformes > Pempheridae > Pempheris > Pempheris klunzingeri. Next base: position 26,607,380 of record NC_092020.1, read on the forward strand.
TGTGTGACCTTTGTGGCCAGGGCCTCTGCATTCTCCCGACACGACTTCTCGATCTCAAGCTGAGTCTGCAGAACGCTGACCTCCTCTATCACCATCTGAGACACTGAGGGGAGGAGACACACACACACACACACACACGGACACACGCACACACACACACACACACACGGACACACGCACACACACACACACACACACACACAGGGTTACACAGTGTATTGTATTAGCTCTGACCATCGTGTTTCTTCGATGTTTGAGGATCATGTCTGATGCCAACATGATCAGATCAGGTTCAGGCACCTTGACGTCACCTCTACGACCAAAACACACCTGGACACACCTGGACAGACCTACAGCCAATCAGAGCGATGAAAGGTGACGTAGTGCTACTTTTATTAAATCCTTGTCTGAGATATTAGGTTCCTCTGTGCACAGTTACGTCCAGGAACACACGTCCAGCCACAGACTTCAGTCATCTATTTGGAAGGGAACTTTTTTATTTCTGGCTACAAAAAACCAAGATGGCGACCAAAACGGCGTCCACAAAGCAACGGGTGACGTCACCGTGGTCACATGTAAAAATACAGTCACACAAATACAAATGGTGTCGGTTCAAAAGTAGGAAAAAATAACTGGAAACGATCAGGGCGGACAGACAATCAGACAGGCAGGAAAACTCAAAAAGGCCGGAAGTAACGCTGACAAGCACGAGGACAACTACAAAATAAAACAGGAAGTCTGAGACTGAACTAGACTAAACTCAACCAAACTAAACCGAACTCAACCAAACTGCACCAGACCCGGCGGCCTGCTGGTCCTGACCTCACACCTCATCTTCAGGGCTCTTTAGACAACAACAGGATGGTGTTTTTGGTGTCATTTTCCTTTAACCAGGTGCTTCCTGGTGTCGCTGAGCGACTGTTGTTTCATCGTCTCTCCTGCTGGAAACGCTCAGACGGTCCTTTTGCATCTGACGTTGTCATGACAACCATCACCACTGAAATCAAAGCGAGCCGCCGGAGACCATCAGACGCTCGCAGCTGTCCAACGTCTCACCAGAGCTCAGCGAGGCTTCGGTTATTTTAAAATGACCCAGATACGCAGGAAGTCTGCTCGCTGTGTCGCTGCCGCAGAATACAGATCCTCTCATTGCTCCTTGCCGCCGCCGCCGCCTGCACTTCATATGTAACCAGTCACCTGGAGAGGCCTGGAAGGACCTGGAGAGGCCTGGAGGAACCTGGAGAGGCCTGGAGGAACCTGGAGAGGCCTGGAGGAACCTGGATTGTTTTCCAGCCTTCCAGCAGGAAGGTCTCGATAACATCTCTGATCCATTGACAGACTCGTTCCTGGTCGAAGTTCAAGCCTCAGATCTGATTATGCTGCTCTCACACACTCGGGGGGGGGGGGGCACAGAGGCGTCTGGCTTCTCAGAATAAAATATAATTTTGCCTTGTTGGAGTTTGAAAGTCACAAAGTCACAAAGTCCCTCTGCAGTCACTGAGGTTTTAGATGTTTGATGTTCATGTACCAGTGAACCACTTGCTCAACTCCTAAAGGAAAAACTATGATGGATGACTGAGAATCTTCACAGACATCACGTGTGAAAACTACCCAGAACCACAGAGCAGGACGCACAAGTGTGTCAAGTGCTGGCTAACTTCCTGTTAGTCCTGTACTAACTTCCTGTTAGCCATGTGCTAACTTCCTGTTAGCCCTGTGCTAACTTCCTGTTAGCCCTGTGCTAACCTGAATGGGGATAAAATGATTTAATCGTGCAGCTCTTCTAGACTTTCTGAATGGATCAAACTCTGATGGTAAAACAAGTCGTTTATCCTCTGACAGCATCCGACACCAACCAGCCGGTCCCACCAGAGTCCACTACAGTCCTGCTGCTAGAGCCAGAACCACTGAGTGCCCCCCCCAGTAACAGACCCAGAGTAAAACTGAGTGAAGCTGACTGTCTGGCCCTCAACAAACTAATAAAGTTATTTGAAGCAGGCTGTCACACAACCAGCTGTAAAAATAAGTTCAGTGAGAAAAAGGATTTTAACCAAATGATCCCTCTGAGAAGCTGCTGTATTAGTTTGAACTATATTTGGATTTTTCAGTAAACAGATAATCTCCATATGAAAGGACGACACACACGTATCAGCCATGAGCAGCTGCTCCTGTAACATCCTCTGATCAATGAGAGCGACCGCTTCCTGCTGGATTTATAGATGTGATCGGTCGGTTACTTTGGTCTGTCAGCTGTTCTGAGCTGCTGCAGCCGAAACAAAGACTCAACTACAAGTGAAATGAGCAGAATATGAGTCTGACCTCAGAGGTGTCGTCAATAAACTGATCAGTGATCAGATCTGTTCACACGGACAGACTGCTGTAGCCTCAGACTGGGTTAGAAGAGGACGTTTTACTGGAGTCACATAATAATAATAATAATAATAATAATCTACTTCAGGTCTGATCCTATGCAGCTGCTTTCTGTTCTTTCAGTGAAAAGAATTAAAAACATGTTAAAAGTGAAACTCGTATCATGGCACTCATCGGTACGATCCAAAACACAACAGGAATGTCACTGTGACAACCGTCCCCATGACAACCGTCCCCTGTATCTGTGTCAGTGAGGCCCTCAGGCCCTCTGAGTCCACCTGACCCTGATCCTCACAGGACCTCAGGTGGTCTCTGTGCTCACAGGTTCATGACTAATGCTCCTCTGAGTGACTGTGTGAGACACACACACACACACACACCCTGGTGTGTGTGCAGATGGTGGATGGAGGCTCTGCTTTGTTTAACAGATGATGGAGGTTTGGTCTGATGTCCATATGGACATGTTTATTTACATTAAGAGTCTAAAATCTAACAATCTGCTGATTTTCTTGTCATAAATTTAGAGAGAAACCAAAGAGCTTTGGTGATGTGACCTGAAGAACTGAAGACCTGAAGACCTGAAGAACTGAAGAACTGAAGACCTGAAGACCTGAAGAACTGAAGACCTGAAGACCTGAAGAACTGAAGAACTGAAGACCTGAAGAACTGGAGGCCAGAAGAAGACACAGGGGAGGCTTGTGAACGTAGACTGAAAGCAGCCGATGAGCGGCTGTGTTCAGTGTTGCTAATAGTTAGCTTCCTGCTAACAGAAGCCAAAGGCTGCAGCTAACTCCAGTTCATGTGTGTGACACCAGCTAACGTTACAGCCTCCAAACACAGTTTATCATCTCAGAGGGCTTCACACATTCACACGTCAGCAGAAAAGAGGACACACAACACAACAGCGCGGGGGGGGGGACGGCCTCCCCCAGTCCTAAATAACACGTTTCACATTAGTGTAAAATATGTGAAAGGATCCAGGTTACATTTCTGATCCTGATGACACCAGAACAAAGACCAGATCAACAGAGCAGCTTTAGTGTCATTAGACGTTTAACCCGGTGACCTCTGACCCCTGACGATGGTTATCCCAGAGAGGCTCTTTGGGGGCGGACAGACTGGTGAGGAGGGTGAGGGTGATATGAGAGAGGAGGAGGAGGATGACAGGGAGGCTTCTGGGTCTATTATTATCCCTCCGTCAGCTCTCTCTCTCTCTCTCTCTCTCTCTCTCTCTCTCTCTCTGGGCGCCATTCAGCTCATCGCCTCCGCTCGGCTGCACGGCGGCTCAGCTGCAGCTCTGTGGTCAGACACTGCAGAGAGATTCAGAGTTTCACTGGAGAAACCAACACCGAGACCACAGGGCCGCTAGCTAACGTTAGCTAGCCGTCTGCTGCAGCTGTAACAGGGTCGTACGTACAACTACCTCCAGTTATAATCACACACACTCTGGACCTCCACACTGCACATATGTTGAACGTCAGAGCACGTTAAAACAGTTGTTGTAAGAGCGATCGCTGCTATCTTAAAGCTAACTCCTGTCTCAGACATGTATTTTGACTGTGTAGGACCTGGAGCAGAAGGCCAGAATAAGATGGAGTTCATCCATGAAGAGATGTGGCGTCGTTCAGATCTAACCAACTCAACGGAAACGCCCACGGTCACTGTTCCAGGAAATGATGCTGCTTTTCTTGGTTTTGCATCATGATAACTTGAATATTTTTAGGTTTTGGACACTTAGTTAGACGTAGGTGTCGGTCAAACAGTGTTTGTGTAATGACTCTGCCTGCCGGGGGGGGGGGGGGGGCAACAGGTCTGTGCTGCAGGTTGAACTTCCTTAAAGCAGCAGCAGCAACGATCCACTAACTAACTAACAATGGTAAAGATCATTATTCTATAGAAAAAGATATCATCAGCTATTAAGAAGTCCTGCACAGCCTCACTAAAGTCAGTCTGTCGGACTAACAGTCTAAATATCCAAAACTTTTCTCTTTAATATCATGAAAGACTGAAGATAGCAGCAAACATCCACATCAGAGCAGCTGCAACTGGTACATGTCTTCTTCAAAATAACACTTCAATTGACTCTGATTTTCTGTCGTGCTTCTTGTGTTTGTGATGAATAAAGTTTTGGTTCCTGAGGTGATGACTTCTTTCTCCTTCAGCATCACAAACTGAGTTCATCCTGCAGGCCTTCGTCAGTAAACGAAGCCCTGAAACCTGCGATGATCTGAAACACAGCCTTTGTTTTCCAGCAGTGAGCTAAAAGCCTCTTTAGTGACGGTGATTCGGAGGATTAGCCGATGATGAGCCACCTCACAGCGTCAAAACAGCTCAACGGGGATTAAACACACCGACTGTCTGACTGACTGTTTCCAGGCCGAACAAGTCCAACAGCTAACGTATAAAACTGTGATTTCTGGTGAATCCTGAGCTCCACCAGTGACTGAAAAAGGCCTTAAAATACTTCACACCATGAAGCAGAGTGAGTATTAGTGTGAGGGGTGTTTAAGCTGTGACTGGAGCCCCGAGCTGAGCGGTGAACAATGAGACGACTAATCCGGCCTTCAGCAGCTTCTCTGAGCGTCGCCTTCAGAGTTTCTGCTGTAAACATGACGAGCAGCGCTGGAAGCTTTTCTCAAACCAAACAGTCCAGTTGTTTTACTTAACTGGAGTTATTATGGTTTGACTTCTTATGTGTGTGGGAGTTTATCTACTTGGTTATTTGATTCACCGGTGATCATGTAGGTGATTATATTCATCAAACAGACCTTCAAACGGAGGTAAAATGTGGAACGAGGAGGTGGTATAGTGGTATAGTTCTTCTAATCTACGCTTATCTTTATGTATTGTTGTCTAATTCAGTTTAACTTAATTGGTTTGCTTTGTGCCACAGTGAAAGAAAACAACATTCATAATTCATTTCAGGTAAAAAAAATTACTGTTGAAACCAGTAAATGTGCCGTTTCAAGCTTCTGAAACATCTCTAATGAAGAAGTCGCAGACGTCACACTAAACTAAACTGGTCCTGAGCTCTCAGAGTCTGAGAGATAAAGTGCAGCCACGGGCCGTCTTCTCCGTCCAGTACACTGAGTAACTAGGCTGCCAACGCTAACGGCGCTGCAGGCGCTGAGAGATGCTGAGTGGGATCACCGTTAGCTTCCAGCTACACGTTAGTGACCACAGCGTTAGACGGCGCTCCTGCACGATGGAGTCAGTGCAGGTGACACACACACCTGCCTCCTCCTCCTCCTCCTCCTCCTCCTCCCTGTGTTCCTGTTGGACTCGGAGAGTTTTCCTCATCCTGATTCATTTCCTCACCTTTGTTTTTGAGGAAACACATTTTAGTCACCTCACCTGTTTTATGCACCTGTGATTATTTTTAAAATCTCTTTTACACTTTATCTTATCATGTCAGTGTGGCGGTCCCTCCCCCTCCCTCACCCTCTGTCTGTATCTGATGTGAGACCCACAGACGCTGTGGCTGCTGCTAAAACAGAAGCGGCACTACAAACATCATCTTCTGCAGATGGCACAGAAACCTCCAGGAAGCTTCGGACATCAGTGCTGCTGCTGCAGGATTGATGTCCGTCTCCGTTCTGACTTTACACCCACTTGCCGATCGGCTGCTCATCCATATTTAGGAGTGTGGTGGTCTGGGTGACATCCTGCTCTTCAGTGAGGATGGAAGAGGAAGTCGAGGTTCCGTAGCTGAAATGTGACTCCCATGGACTTAAATGTGTTGAAACAGAGTTTGACCTCAGCTGTCTCCCATCATTAGATGTAGACTGAAGGTGAGGCTGCACTGCTGTGGTGAAGTTCCTCTGCAGTCACAAACTGTCTTCTGGTGCCTAAACTGTCCACCACAACTTTCATCTGAGACTTTTTCTGTTTCTTTGAACATAAACTTTCCAGAGTATTGCAGTTTCAGAACAATAAAAATGGGCTGACAGCACAATGGCACACCGACGTACTGGAACTAACATATCAAATATGCTACCACTTCAATTTCCATCCCTTTAACAGCACGGATGTGTGATGAGTCGCTATCTTCCATCTTCTGACAGTGAAATCAGTGGTTTTGTGGGTCGTGATGCTAAAAAAAGTTCCACTGTTTCACAGCTGTTTCTTTCCCCATGATTGTTTCCAGGCTCCTGTTGGACCTGTGGACAGTAATCATGGCCACGACTCAAAGTCCAGAGAGCATCCTGGGAGCTTCGTCTTCATCATAACTGGACGTCAGCGTTACCCCCGGGGGGGGCAAACACGCTCAGACAGAGTAAATCTATTATCTCTCAACCAGAGAGGACTGATTGGAACAACTGTTTCTGGGGTTATTCTGTGCTACTATCATAGTGTCAAAGGTTTCTACCCCTTTCCCAACACGACTGGAAGTGACTTCCTGTTCTCTTCAGCCCCAGTGCATTATGGGTTAAATGCAGTGCTCGTCCACCGTGGAGGCGAGTGTATAATTATCTCACAGCCAGCCTCGTGTCAGGTCATGTTGTCACTGCTTTATCGTCAGTTAATCGGTGCTGAACTCTCTCAGTTCGGCCTTTGAGATTCAAACGAGTCTGAAATGAAGCACCTGCCCGGAGCGGAGCCTCCCTCATTAAGCCCTTTAAAACTGGCCATCAAATATGGAGTAGCAGGTAGAGAGGCCGTCTGAACCACCACAGTGGATGAAGAGTCGGGCAGGAGCGGTGACCCCCCCCCCACACAGACACACACTCATCCTTCCCCCATTTTCTGCTGCTGAATAATTCACGACAGGAGCGTTCAATAATTCATGGGAATAACATGACAAGAGCGACCGGTCCCCTCTGGGGAGCGGCAGTGAATGAATAAATGAGCGGATGAATGAAAGACTGAACGTATGAAGTGACGGGATGTGCAGCGGAAGGAGGATCACAGTTTCTGCTGACTACCAACATCTCAGGTCCAGTTTTGCTTCTGACAACAAAGTGAAGGAGCTGCCCTCCGTTTGTCTCACAGCTCTTCATCCTCCGACTGTCTCAGACACAGAATGACCTGAAGTGTTCATCACAGACCACAGACACAATCTGAGAGACCCCCAACTGGGTTTGTCAACTTGTGAGCAGAAAACAGTTCAGATGGTTTTAACATCCAAGTTTGATAATCCGTCCGGTAGCTGTTATTAGATATTTCGGTCAAAACCAAAGCGGTGGATTAACAGACTGACTCTTCCTCACCTACAGCTGCCAGCACGACGAACAGGCTGCTGTGACGCTGTGACTGGAAATACAGCGTCATTAACAGACTAACAGCAGCCAAAGATATCACCGGATCACTTTCAGAGCGATCTAATGGACGATAGAAACACTGTCAGACAATCAAAATCATCCAAACTTAAACCCCCCATTAATGACACACTGCCCCAGACTTCCTCTGAACCGTCTGGTTTCTGTTTCTTTCTCAGCAGGAACACATCGACACGCTTACAGACCGTTATCGTTATTATTGTTATCGTAATCATTAATGTCACAACTATCATAATCATTACAGCAATACAGCTATCGTCATTATCATCATTGTTATAATTATCTATAATATTATTAATAAGTTTTAGTTATCATTGGCATTTCAGTTATCCTTATAATTGTGTTTCTTGATGACTAAATATAACAGTTGGCTTAAAACAGGTAAAGGTGTCAGGTGTTGTGGTTATCCATGGTAAAGGTTTCCATGACAACAAACAGTCAGTTTCAGAGGTGATCCAGCCGCCAGCGTCCCCTCCACCCTCAGACATTTGGCACCCATCCTATCCACTTCCTGTCCTACAGAGCGGTGTAAACCGAAGCGTCACGCCGAGGTGAGCGCCAGGTGGAGGCTGCCCAGTTCTCCTGTTACCTTTTGAACAGACAGGTGACTGACCTGACCGGCACCACTGACCAAACCACCTCAGAGACCACACAATTCACACAGTATCCACAGTGTAGAGTCATCTGTCATTAACGTGCTCCATCGTTTAGGAAGGAAGATAATGACACAGAGGATCACCTGCAGGGACAGCTGCTGCATCACTAAATGATCCTTGAATATAATATTACATTACAAAGTGACTAAACATGATAATAATGACTAAAGTGAAGTAACGTCGTCTCTCCTTCTACCTGCTTCCGCCTGAACACACCTGATGGCCATCAGGAATAAAACCGTCTCACCTCTGTGGATGGTCATGACAGCAGCGCTACCGTCCGGCTCCCTCACCGTTAACGCTGCAGGTCTCAGCTCCACGGTGGAATCAGAGGTTAACCTCTCCTCCCGTCGCCTAACTACTCTGGCGGTCGTCATGGAAACGGGGACACCCTCCCCTTCCTCTCTTAAAGACGCCCATTCAGAGGAGGAGGTGTGGGTGATGTCATGTCAACAGGTGAGGAGGAAAGGTGTGAAGGGTGGGGGAGGATGGGGGAGGTGAAGGTGTCGGCTGTCTGAGCGGAGGCGGGGTGACGTGTCGGGCTGCTCTGTGTTCAGGGGGAAGTGTTCTCCCTTTAAAGGGTCATTACAACAGATAATTTGGGTTTACTGCCACAGTTTCAGCTGTTGTTTCATCAGCTGTAGCCCAGCAGACCAGTCTTTTTCACTGCACTTCGGTGTTCGGTTTTAACGAGCTAACGTTAGGCTACATCAATGTTCATGTCAAACAGGTCAATAAATCATAATATCGGTACAGTTACTTTAATAGATGTGGGTCAAATAATGTTTATATGAGCTTTGAATGAAAATATTCCTGATTTCATCCTCAGATGAGTTTGTTAGAATATTTCTTCAGGAAGAGAAAAATACCTGAGCTAACATTACTTTAGCTAAGTTTAGTTTAGCTAACTTTACTTTAGCTTACATTTCTTTAGCTAACTTTACTTTAGCTAACATTAGTTTAGCTAACTTTACTTTAGCTAACATTAGTTTAGCTAACTTTACTTTAGCTAACGTTTCTTTAGCTAACTTTACTTTAGCTAACATTACTTTAATATAATACTTTAATGTTGCTCTCGCTAGCATTGCTGTAGTTAGTGTTAAAATATTTCTTCAGGAAGAGAAAAATCCCTGAGCTAACATTACTTTAGCTAACATTTCTTTAGCTAACGTTTCTTTAGCTAACTTTACTTTAGCTAGCTTTACTTTAGCTAACATTTCTTTAGCTAACGTTTCTTTAGCTAACTTTACTTTAGCTAACGTTTCTTTAGCTAACTTTACTTTAGCTAACGTTTCTTTAGCTAACTTTACTTTAGCTAACTTTACTTTAGCTAACGTTTCTTTAGCTAACTTTACTTTAGCTAACGTTTCTTTAGCTAACTTTACTTTAGCTAGCTTTACTTTAGCTAACATTTCTTTAGCTAACGTTTCTTTAGCTAACTTTACTTTAGCTAACGTTTCTTTAGCTAACTTTACTTTAGCTAACGTTTCTTTAGCTAACTTTACTTTAGCTAGCTTTACTTTAGCTAACATTTCTTTAGCTAACGTTTCTTTAGCTAACTTTACTTTAGCTAACGTTTCTTTAGCTAACTTTACTTTAGCTAACTTTACTTTAATATAATACTTTAATGTTGCTCTCGCTAGCATTGCTGTAGTTAGCGGTACTTAAGCTAACGTTGTGGAGGGCTCAGGTTTCCTTGTTATGTCCTGAAGCTTTTTCTTCCAAATAACCGGAGGGTTTGTTGTCTGATCTCCTGACGTCTTTTCAGCGATGCTAACGTGTCTCCAGGCTGACGTGTGTGCGTCCTACATCTAAAATCACTCGCTGCTCGTTGTTCCAGATGTTTGAATCCAGTCGTGTGAGTTGAAAAGCTGCTCTGAGTCTGTGATGAAGGTTGTGGGACGGTGGACTCACCCCTCTTGATGTGTTTGAGTTGTCTCTCGGCCTCGTCTCTCTCCTCCGTCAGTCTGCAGCACTGCAGGAGCACAAGGGTCGACACATTAGTCACCACTTAAAAACAGCAGATTCACCAATGGAGTCTGGTGGGTGATACTGCAGCTTCACTGACTAACATTTGATTAAAAACCACTAATGTTTCCGTCCTTCAAATTAATAATTAATTCTCCTGATTTACTTAATTTGTCATCTAAAATCATAAATTGTGGCCTCAGTTTATTTTCTCATTGTGTTATTTAACTGCAGCCACAGAAACTCATGTTAGAGGTTTTAAACAAATGCATCACATTTTAGAACTAATCAAATGTTTATATGGAATATTGATCTGAAAAGTGTCTGGTATCTACAGCTGTGACATAAATGGAGTAAAAACTACAATATTCTGAGCAGTACAAGTACAAATACCTCAACATTAGAGTTGAATACAGTATTTTATTTTATTTAGTACGTTACTGTACTGTATCCCTGTGTACTAGTACAGCATCCCTAGTGTACTAGTATAGTATATCTGTGTACTAATACAGTATATCTGTGTACTAGTACAGTATATCTGTGTACTAGTACAGTATATCTGTGTACTAGTACTGTATATCTGTGTACTAATACAGTATATCTGTGTATTAGTACTGTATATCTGAGTACTAGTACTGTATATCTGAGTACTAATACTGTATATCTGAGTACTAGTACAGTATATCTGAGTACTAGTACTGTATATCTGCTGCTGTGTATCTACTGGACGTGGTTTTCTTCTTCTCTACACGTTCCGTCCTCACCTGAGAGGTGACACAGGTGTCTACCTGTGTCACCTCTCACCCCAAACCTCCCCTCTGCCCGTCAGCCACAAGCTTAATTATTCATCTGACTGCATTAATTAATAATTGGTAGGAGGGAGCCTCAGTACCTGCCAGCCTCCAGAAGCTACAAAAAGAGCTATTTTGTTAGCAAAACTATAAATAATTGAAAATCAGACTTCCATAATGATGCTTCACCTCTTGGCTCGGCACAGAGCAGGGTTAGGGTTAGCAGAACAAGGAGCTAACACTCATGTGGATCAAATAATGTTCTAGCTAATGTTGTGATTCACACTAGCAAACTCAATGAGTCACTTTAATAAAGGAGGGTGAAATAAATTCCAGTGAACGTTTAAATGAGCTTTGGATGAAAATATTCCTGATGGCATCAGACGAGTTTGTTAACATACTTCTTCAGGAGGAGAAAAATGCCTGATGAGGAAAATAGTCGGCCAACGTTACATTAGCCAACGTTACATTAGCCAACGTTATATTAGCCAACGTTATATTAGCCAACGTTACTTTAGCGGATTTTACTTAAGTTAATGCTACTTTAGCTAACGTTACTTTAGCTAAGGAAGTCTCAGGGTTCCTTGCTATGCTTTGAGGTTTTGAGGGGGAGAGGATACCTGGGGTGATGGTACTAGATATATTATAAAGTTTGTTTGTCATGCGTCCTTTTATTACATATTTTTAATTCATGTATTGTCATTCAGGTCTGATTCTTTACCCCCGCGGCTCAAATGAAATCCTTGAGGAAACAGAACTTTTGTAAAATGAACCTTCACAAGATGAAGGTGCTTCTTTAGACTTTAGACTTTAGACTTTAGACTTCTTTATTTTATCCCCCATAGGGGGAAATTTTCTTGTTACAGCAGCAACAATATAAACAGGGACAGTGAAAGAAACAAAGCAATAGAAAAGACAAAAAATAGCAAATAAAACACGGGAAACACACAAAAATAAGGAAGAAACAAGAAAAGTTTTGAGGAGCTGCTGCAACTGGCTGCCACTCTCGCGGCGCCATCTTCTATCTAAATGACAAGATAATACGATAACACGTAAAACACACATTTCATTTCTTCATCTTGACTCAAAATCTCATGAAAGTCTGTTTTTATTTTTTCAAAATGAACCAAAACTCTGACAAAGCAGAAGGTTTTGGATGGATGATGACAGAGACGACAGAAATACTCATGTTAAAGTGTCTCCAAACCTCTCTAAAGTCTGAGTTTGAACCAAACTGAGCTCACTGAGATGAACCCAAGGAACGATTTGACCTTGTCTGCTTATTATGCAGCCCGTTCGTTGTCCAGCGCCCAAGGTTGAGGAGCTCTGAACAAAAGCCTCATAGAGCTGCTTTCAGTGCATCTTTAGAGCCTCTGTGTCTCCTCTGAAACTCAAATACTCCAGAGTCAGACGGCAAGGAGGTTTAAAATGTTAGCGGCTACCACGTCTGCCTCGGTGCAGCAGAGGATGGTTTCCTGCTCACCATATTCTCCACATTAACACTGATTTAGCCCGCTGAGGGCAGCCCTGCCCTCCTCCATCAGCTCTAAATGTCGCCGCAACACCGACAGCCCATCACTTCTGATAACAGGCCCTCTCTCTCTGCTCCTGCTGACGTGTCGGCTGCCCTACAAAAGGCAAAAAGCCCCAAACTTCTCATTTTCACATCCACGGGATCTGATGTGAGCATCCCTCGTCGAGCTATATTTAGGACGAGCAGCTGTGGAGGAGCCTGGTCTGCACGGTGGAGCAATGAAGCTCACTGAGGCTAACAAGAGCAAACCTGCCGTCAGACTCAAGGACAGTCTGTGGGTGTCACCTGGACGCCTTCTGGGAGGAGAGAGACGCCGTTAGTATTAAACTACAGACGCTAATTTTGTCTGTTGTCATAATCAATGATCCAAATGTATATGTCTGGGTCCAGTAAGTAAAGTAAAGTAAAGTAAAGTTTGTTTCCTCATAGATTGATTCTTTCAGTATGTGATACTGTGATCGAACACTGGACATGAAACCAAAGGAGGGAAGAGAACTAAGGTGCATTTCCATGAGAAACATCCGATCGCAGACGACCTCAAGAGCTCGATCATTACCTTCAAAACAATGAAGACGTCATGATGACAACCACTCTCATCCAGATGTGGTCGAACGTCCGGTGAGTTTCACCTTCACTTTGTGAAACAGGCGTCTCAAACTGTGACTAGTTTCACCGTCTGATCCATTCAGTCCGAAAACATTTGGAAAGTCTAAAATCATTTTATCCCCGTTCAAGTTAGCACAAGGCTAACAGGAAGTTAGCACAGGACTAACAGGAAGTTAGCACAAGGCTAACAGGAAGTTAGCACAGGACTAACAGGAGGAAGACTGAGGACTTCAAAGAAAAGATGAAATTACAAGGAGAGCACCACTAAAACTTCTTTAAGCGTCATTTTCATCGACAGTGTAATTTGTCGTCAAAATGTGCGTAAAGGGTTGAAAACAGCAGCAGAGTCCATGAACGCACCAGAGCTGAACTGTACGCACTGACAGAGGCAGAGGAATAAATGATTGTTTTCCTCCTCCGTCTGCTCTCAGGTTAACGAGGGGGTGACTTCACCTCGTTACTGATGAGACTTACTGCCTCTTTTCCTTATTGGACGGAGATGAACGGCGGCCCTTTGAGCGATCGCAGTCAATACTGACGTTTCTGCACTCGCTTCATTTAAAGCGGTAATGGGAACTCGTGAGGCATTCACTGACCTCAGCAAACAAACAAAGAGTCACTTTAGGTTCAAACAAGCTCCGGAAGAAAGAGCTGACGTCGTGTCAACATTACAGAGAGTTCCTACCATCTGAAACTCTCCATGATGCTTCATGACACAGTTATGGCCTCCACATGTTTAAGATTACAGAACATTTAATATAAGAAGAAGATGGAAAAAAGCACCATCACTCCAAGATTTGTGCAAAATAGTCTTATCATTTATGAAGCAGCGCTCACAACACTGCAGATCAAACTCTGTGTGACTCTGGAGTCTTAAAAGGGTCATTCGGTCACTCAACAACACCAACACACTGACTGATGGAGGCAGCAGCTCTAAAATCCCTGTTTTAGTGAATGTAGTCTGGTATGTGTGCTGTTTGTGGTTAAACCAAAAGGATCTTCCAGGTCTCTCTCTGTAGGGATCCTTTCCATGATGCTGTCACACACTTAGAATAACACTCTGAGCCTGTCAGTGGATCAAACAAGCTCTTTTAGTGGACCTACCAGTCATTCAGACACCAGGACCCAGACTTAAAAACACTGGTGTTCTCCTTTAAATAGAAACGCCATCATTTGGTATGTGAGTGACACTAAAACCACAAGTTCACGTATAATGTTTTCTGAATTTGTAGTTTAACAAAATCATCTTGACACGAGATCCACCTCTCTCAAGTCTTCAGAGATGTGAAAGACGCAGCAGAAAGCTCCAGAAGCTAAAAGGTCAGCAGCTCCTGTTTGATGGCTCCATGTCATTTAGACACCAGGGCTAAAAACACTGGAATAACCCTTTAACAGCACAACCTCCTGGGCTTCCTGCTTCCTTTGGTGGATGTATCGTGCCCCCCCCCCCTTAGAATGAGATGACTAACCCTCACACACCCCTGGTCTAATCTGCCTTTAAAGGAACGCCGCTCATGTGGACGCAGACATTTAAACTGCCAGTCGGAGCTCAGACTAAAAGGCTCGGCTCCTCCAGCAGGAAGCACTTGGCCCACTTTCTCCAGCTCCACCTGCAGCCTCACACACTGTCAGCTCCCATTTCCCTGAGGAGGGCAGCGGGTTCACCGGCACACAGCCAGCACCCTAGCATCCTAGCCTAGCATCCTAGCCTAGCTTCTTAGCCGAGCATCTTTGCCTAGCATCCTAGCATAGCATCTTAGCCTAGCATCCTAGCATAGCATCTTAGCCTAGCTTCTGTGTAGTATTAGTACTGCAAGTGGTACCAGAGTACTCGTACTGTGTGGTATTAGTACTGTAAGTGGTACCAGAGTACTTGTACTGTGTAGTATTAGTACTGTAAGTGGTACCAGAGTACTTGTACTGTGTAGTATTAGTACTGTAAGTGGTACCAGAGTACTTGTACTGTGTACTGTGTAGTATTAGTACAGTAAGTGGACCAGAGTATTGTGTACTGTGTAGTATTAGTACTGTAAGTGGTACCAGAGTACTGTGTACTGTGTAGTATTAGTACTGTAAGTGGTACCAGAGTACTGTGTAGTATTAGTACTGTAAGTGGTACCAGAGTAATGTGTACTGTGTAGTATTAGTACTGTAAGTGGTACCAGAGTACTGTGTAGTATTAGTACTGTAAGTGGTACCAGAGTACTTGTACTGTGTACTGTGTAGTATTAGTACAGTAAGTGGACCAGAGTACTGTGTACTGTGTAGTATTAGTACTGTATGTGGTACCAGAGTACTGTGTAGTATTAGTACAGTAAGTGGTACCAGAGTACTGTGTACTGTGTAGTATTAGTACAGTAAGTGGTACCAGAGTACTGTGTACTGTGTAGTATTAGTACAGTGAGTACTACCCTGCTGTAACAGCAGGTAGAGGTGTGGCAGAGGCCTGTGAAGGACCACACATATTAATACTGCAGTGTGTGTGTGTGTGTGTGTGTGTGTGTGTGTGTGTGTGTGTGTGTGTGTGTGTGTGTCTCCTCTGGGCTAATATCCTGCACCAACATGGAGCTCGTGCTCCTCTGTTCTCTCCATCTATGAACCTTTAACCCCCCCGTGAAGCTCCGCCGTGACCCTGAAACAGCAGCCCCCCTCCTCCTCAGATGGAGCGGCGGATTCAGGGAGGGGTCCGGCTCTTTCACGGCTACAGCACCCTCCAGGAGAGGCCGGCCGGCGGATCGCACCCCGGCCCGCAGACCGGGGTGCGTTCAGGGGCTGCACCTGCACAAAGAACCGGAACAGAGCCCCCCCCCCCCCCCAGCCTCTTTTATCGGGTTACCTCAGTCTGCATGTGCGCCTCTCTCTCCTCCCCGCATCCCTCCGTGAGCGCGGACGATGAGCAGGGAAGCATGTCGAGGACCGAGCTCAGGTCTTCCTCTCCGTGTCCGTCTGTGGTGCTGATGAGGATGAAGATGAGGATGAAGGTTTGGTCTTTATTCTAACAGCAGCACATGATCCTCTGCTGCTGCTGCTGCTGCTGCTGCCGGCGGACGGACTGGGCGCTGCTCCTCCTCCTCCTCCTCTTCCTCCTTTCACTGACAGCATCATCTGGCTCCCCTGAACCCCTCCTCCTCCTCCTCCTCCTCCTCCTCCCTCACCGCTGCAGGCTGACTCGGACTGAACCTTTTTTAAAAAACAGACATGATGAACTCTGAATGTTTATTTAATTCTGTGCTGAATGAATATCAGAATACCCCCCCCCCCCCCCCCCCCCCCCCCCCCCCCCCCCACACACACACACACACACACACACACACCCCACACACCCCCATCAGGGGAGGCAGGCACGGTGCGTTCACGTGCTGATGGGAGAGTCCGATATGCGGAGCTTCACTTAGCTGAGACCCGTGCTGCATTCAAGTTCCCCCTGAAAACCAGGGACAAACCAGCTAAGCACCAGCGTAGATTTAGCGTGTGTGTGTGTGTGTGTGTGTGTGTGTGTGTGTGTGTGTGTGTGTGTGTGTGTGTTATCAGCTGTCTTACATCAACATCTAGAGGAGTTAATATGCAACTACAGAAGATTTCATTTCAACATCATGTGCCTGTTTTTGATAATAATAATAATCAAATAATATTACTTTTATTTAGTTATTTGGTAGAAAACAGAGCATAAATAAAAGTCTTGTAATAATACAATAAATACATGAAATATAAATAGATATGAAAATGAAGTTAAGTTAAAATGATGAATAAAAAGGTAAAAAAAAAACCAAACTCTAATAAAACTAAGTTCATTAAATGTTTTAGTCCTCCAGGTCTTAATTAAACTGTTTACTGGTCAAATACAAAAAAAAGTTTTTTTAAAATACTAGAATCAGTGAACAAGATAGATTTAATAAAAAATACATGATTTAAATTATTATTACTACTAGTTCTACTGTTCTTCTTCCTCCTCTATTATTATTAACATTATTGTTATTATTATCATTATTATTATTATTATTAACATTATTGTTGTTATTATTATTATTATTATTATTAACATTATTGTCATTATTATTATTAACATTAACATTATTGTTATTATTGTCATTATTATTATTAACATTATTGTTATTATTATTATTATTATTATTATTAACATTATTATTACTATTGACATTGTTGTTATTATTATCATTATTATCATTATTATCTGCCCTCAAACAGCAGTTTGTAGAAAAGTTGTGGTTTTATCGGTCAAACTCAGAAACACTGACGTCATGCCGGCACAGGTCACGTGAATGGGCGTGTGGCCATGTGACCGTCATACCAAACACGGAAGTGAGCGGGGTCCGGGGGCTCACGCTCATTTTAACGGTTCCTCGGCGCCGCAGCGGACCGTTTCTGCCGGTTGTTGGAGTCTCTGCTCAGAGAGCCACGATGGACAAAATGTTCCTGGTCGCCGCCATGAGCATGCTGGGAGTTGTAGTTTTACCTCCGGCGACCTGCAGCTCCTCCGGGCTGAGGAGGGTCACCAGGGCTCAGGTGAGTCCACACCGACACCCCCAGCAGCGGTGCTGCCGTACCTGGGGAGGGACACTGTGGTACTAACACTGTAGTACTAAAACTGTAGTACTGACACTGTAGTACTAATACTGTAGTACTGATACTGTAGTACAAACACTGTAGTACTAATACTGTAGTACTGACACTGTAGTACAAACACTGTAGTACTGATACTGTGGTACTAATACTGTAGTACTGGCACTGTAGTACTAATACTGTAGTACTGACACTGTAGTACTAATACTGTAGTACTGACACTGTAGTACAAACACTGTAGTACTGATACTGTGGTACTAATACTGTAGTACTGACACTGTAGTATTAATAATAATGTCTGTGTCACTGTGTGTGTGTGTGTGTGTGTGTGTGTGTGTGTGTGTGTGTGTGTGTGTGTGTGTCACTGTGTGCATGTGTGTGTGTGTGTGTGTGTGTGTCACTGTGTGTGTGTGTGTGTGCAGGTTCTGGGCTTTGACTGGAAGAACTGTGGGCAGCCCGACTCTCCGGCTGTGCTGAAGTCTCTGACTGTGTCTCCAGATCCGATCTCCATCCCTGGAGACCTGACGGCGTCGGCGTCTGGATCCACGTCTGTGGAGCTCAGCGCCCCCCTGTCTGTGAGTACCTGCTGCATGTCAGGACACCTGGAGTGTCTGTAACGTCCCTTTGGTTTAACCACACTTACCAGCAGCACCAGACTCCATTCACAAAAACACTCATTTTACCTCACAGAACACCGCTGCCTCCATCAGTCAGTTTGTGTGATTGTGTGACTTTGGAGTTTTAAAGGGTTAGTTTGGATCAACTAACTGTTTTAAACACCAAAGTAACACAAGTGGTAAAAGTAGTGTTTCGGTCAATGGAGTCTGGTGTGAAACAGCAGTTATATCAATAGCTTAAAAGGCACCAGACTCCATTGACAAAACCACTAATTTTACCTCAAAGCACACAGGGGCTGCTGGCGTGCTGCTGCCTGTGTCGGTTAGTGTGTTTGTGTTATTGTGTGTTCTGTGAGGTAACAGCGAGCAGCTTCTTGTTGTGTGGAGAGGGAGCAGGCGTGTGTGGACCTGCTGCTGATCCTGTGAGCTTCATTTGGAGACGACTAACCGTCTCTGCACGTCCCGAATGTGTCCAAACTGAGTGCAGTTAAAGAGTTCTTTCTATCTTTAATCCAATTTTAGAAGCATCATATAATCATGTGTTTTGTTCTTAAACCAATCACAAGCTGTTTTTTCCATTTTATTTTCAGTTTAATGATTTTATTTTGTCTCTGATCACATGTGCAGCAATAAAACCCCCAAACTAACGATGCTGTGATTGCTGCACCATAAAGCTCAGTCTGCTGCTGCTGTGGTGAACAAACATGAGGATTAATCAGTAAACCGTGTGTTTGTGCTGCAGCGTGCTGAGCGGCTGCTCACTGAGGGTGATAACAGGAGAAGTAGTTTGGGCTGTTTGCTCGCTGTCGTCACACTGATTCAGGTTTTATTTCAGCAGGATTCTTTAGAACAGATTGTTCCTCTAACCAGTATTTCAGTTTGAAGCTGAAGACTTCCTCAAAGCTCCACTCAGCATTTCCTCTGTGTGAGCCCTTCGCTGTTCCTCTTCTTCATTTTATCGATATGTGATCACTTCCTCTGGTTGTGTCACGTGACTTCATCTCCCACAATCACGTCTCTTCTCTCGTCAGGTCTGAGATGTGAAACCGGCTGCAGACAAAGAGACTCGGCCGTCTCTCACTTCCCTCTTTATGTTGATGTGAGAGTGCAGGATGCTGGATGAAGGTGTCTCTCCTCCTCTTCCTCCTCCCCAGGTGAACGTGACCCTGGAGAAGGAGGTGGCAGGTTTCTGGGTGAAGGTGCCCTGTGTGGAGGAGGTGGGCAGCTGCCACTATCCAGACGCCTGCGACATCATCAACCAGCTGATCCCTCCGGGGCAGGACTGTCCGGAGCCGCTGCACTCCTACGGCCTGCCCTGCCGCTGCCCCTTCAAGGCCGTGAGTCCCCCCCCCAGGAAGGATCCGGTCCTGTCCAACTTTATTATTTAAAAGTGCTGCACAGACACCCCAAACACAGCAAACTAGACACACAGCGGTAAAACCAGCAGGCTCTCATCCTGAGATCAGAGCGGGAATAATATAATATATAATATAATATAATGTTTGGAGGAGGGATTTAGAGACAGGCAGTGTGGGGGGGGGCAGCCTGACCTGCTGAGGAGACTCGGTCCAGAGTTCAGGAGTCTCTGAGGTCAGATGTTGGTGAGACGACATGATCATCGCTCACATTTAGAGTTAGATGTTCTGGTTTTGAAGGTTCCCACATGTCCTGTAATGTAACGTCACGCCTCCTTTAACGTGGCTCAGGAAATGTTTTTATATTCATTTGCACTTTAGTCACATTTAACAGTGGAAATGTTCTGACTGTCATAAACTGTAGTGAACGAGTCCAGAGTACCCAGAATCCTCTGCTGTGTGTCTCCTCAGGGCTCGTACTCTCTGCCCCAGTCGGACTTCTTCCTGCCCTACATGGACCTGCCCTCCTTTCTGACCAATGGGAACTACCGCGTGCAGGGCGTCCTGGGCGGCTACGGCAAGGAGCTGGGCTGCCTCAAGGTGGCGCTGTCCCTGCACTCGGACTGAGCGGCGGTCCGCACGGCGCTCGCCTCTCTTCATTCGCACGTCAAATCAGCAGGAACTGGGACACAAAAGCAGAAGTTGCACAAAGCGGTGAGACCGAAACACCTGAGAGGTCGACGGGAAGTTTAGACGTCAGGTGACAAAGAACCAAAGCAAACAGGAAGTGATCGGCCCGAGAGTCTCCCTCTAATTCAGCTCCGCTCCCCTGAAACTGAACATCCTCCCACGTTTGTGAGAAAAGGTCACAAAAGGTCACTTCCTCTTCCTCACCTGAGCTCACAGACGTCGGCTCCTCGTCCCTCGCTCTCTTCGACACCACCTTATTCAGGACCCCCCCAGTAAAGAGGCAGGAAGTCAGACAGACAAACAGCAAAGAGAATCCACTCACTTTTCAAAATAAAAGCCCCCGTGCAGTCAGCGGTATATTCCAGGTATTATTCTCTATCTTCATTTGAACATTTCGAACTCCAGATTCTCTCCGTCTCGTTTTAAAGGGAGGTTCAGCTCAGTTTTTCTGCTCTTGAAAAGGTGGAGTTGGAGGGGAGAGGGAAAAAACCATCTAAATCTCTGATCTAAACGTCAGAGAGCCGCGCTGCATCCTGCTGCATCACACGTCACACGTCTAAAGTTTGGATTATGTTTTTTATTCTGCTGAGAGAAACGGGCGCCTGCTGAGAGCTGTTTTTTTTTCTTGTGATAAATCTTTTTAAAATGTTTTTTAGAAAAGCTTATTGGTGTTTTTCTTCTTCACCTGATGTTTCTGCTGTCTTTAGATGAGGGTGTTGAGGATGCAGCTGAAATCAGACAACAGCATGTTCTGGTTTCTGAAGTGCCTGATGAGGAGGAATGAAATGAACGGAGGTTACACTTGATTTTAGTAAATGATGATTTATTT
>NC_092020.1:26633655-26641155 GCF_042242105.1 Pempheris klunzingeri
TGAAGAGGAGGAGACGAGGAGGAGGAGAGGAAAGTCTGCAGAACTGTTTAAGGGAGGGTGGAGGAGGCGATGAGGAGGAGCAGCAGAGGGGTCAGAGGTGGAGGAGGACAATGGGAGGTGAACGGGTTCACTGATTAACAGACCTGTGTCATCACCTGTTGTCATGTGGGACCAGCCAATGAGAGGACAGGAAGCACTGCAGGGCGTGCTGGGGGGTAAATAAGTACATTTGAGGTACTTGTACTTATTTCAGGATACTTTATACTTCTACAGACATATGATGATCTTACAGACCATGATGCTTTGCTCATTCTGTGTTGGATCAGATTTAACCCTTTAAAACACACATTAACAGACACACTGACTGATGGAGGCAGCAGCTCTAAAATCCCTGTTTTAGTGAATGTAGTCTGGTGTGTGTGCTGTTTGTGGTTAAACCAAAAGGATCTTCCAGGTCTCTCTCTGTAGGGATCCTTTCCATGATGCTGTCACACACTTAGAATAACACTCTGAGCCTGTCAGTGGATCAAACAAGCTCTTTTAGTGGACCTACTGTGATCAGGTGCAGTTGTCCCAAAGGATCACGTTGCAGCCATTGCAGCCCGTTTGGTGGCTGCTGGCTGAGGTGATCTACTGGACCAGTTCCAACACTTTTACTACCTACCAGTCACTCAGACACCTGGATGAGGACACAGAGGATTCTGTAACTGAAGGATCTGTACTGAGCATCACACACATGCAGATGACTCCCACAGTTTGAGCCACTGGGTCCAAACAAAAGGTGAGTCAGAGGATCCATGTTACTTCAGTGGAGCTCTGATGGACGTACCTGCACTATGTGTCTCTTACAAATCCAAAGAAAAGGCCCAAACCAAGCGCTCTCTCACTTCCTGTGTGCGGCTCTCTGCTCCGAGCTCATTGGTTCCTGCTGCAGGAGGAAGTGGAACGGTTCCATTCCAGGTCTGCTTGTTGGAACTATTTTTATCCACAGAGGAAAAAAAGTTTTTTTTGAGTTATCAAAAAGATTCATTCAGGTCACACTGCTCAGAGCTAATGTGTAAAATGAATTAAATGGCACACACACACACACACATACACACACACATACACACACACACACACAGCGTATCCTCACCAGTGTGTGTGTGTGGTATTTGTCTTCTTTCACTCTGATCTTTATCTGGCAACATATGGGTCAGCAGATCAGCTACATCCTGCTTTTAACCACACACACACACACACACACACACACACACACACACACACACACACACACTCACTCCCCTTGATGGAGGGTGTTTCTGCTGCTTTCAGCGAAGCTTCAGACCAAACAAAAGGTGAATTTACTGTCGACTGCACCGCTAATGGCTGCTAATGGGGTCACATATAATTGCACGCACACACACACACACACACACACACACACACACACACACACACACACACACACACACTCAGGTGAGGCTTGTCAGTGTGCAGCCGTCCTCTCCTCCACACTCCTTCATCTGAACTACAGCTCAGTTATCAGCTGCAGATGTTTCCTCACACTGGATGAAGATCTGAAGCTGATGTGGTTCAGTCGTCCTCAGCTCTCCGTCTCACAGCCGCCGCTGCTGCTGACAGTCGAAGCTGTTGACAGAAGAGTCCAGAAAGACTGAGCATCCTGTAAGAACAGATCAGTCAGTGCTGCAGAGCCTCTGATGGAGGAACAGTGTGTGTGTGTGTGTGTGCTCTGATCTGTCTCCTGCACATGTTCTCCAGCCCTCGTTTGTTTTTTTCTTCCTGCTGAAAACTGTAACTGATATAAATGATGAGCAGTGAAAGGGTTAAAGTTTAACAGCTTCAGCATGTGAGGCCACACACACACACACACACACACACACACACACACACACACACACACAGAGCTGAGGAGCTGTTTGTTTTGCTGATAGTCTAATCTGATTGGCTGACCTCTGACCTCTGACAGAAGCCTGAGGAGCCTGAGGAGCCTGAGGAGCCTGAGGAGCCTGGAGGAGCCTGAGGAGCCTGGAGGAGCCTGGAGGAGCCTGAGGAGCCTGAGGAACCTGGAGGAGCCTGAGGAGCCTGAGGAGCCTGAGGAGCCTGAGGAGCCTGGAGGAGCCTGAGGAGCCTGGAGGAGCCTGAGGAGCCTGAGGAGCCTGGAGGAGCCTGGAGGAGCCTGAGGAGCCTGAGGAGCCTGGAGGAGCCTGGAGGAGCCTGAGGAGCCTGAGGAGCCTGAGGAGCCTGGAGGAGCCTGAGGAGCCTGAGGAGCCTGGAGGAGCCTGAGGAGCCTGAGGAGCCCGGAGGAGCCTGAGGAGCCTGAGGAGCCCGGAGGAGCCTGAAGGAGCCTGAGGAGCCTGGAGGAGCCTGAGGAGCCTGAGGAGCCTGAGGAGCAGCTTCCCTCCAGCAGGAGCAGCTCTGATGGAGCTCATCCATTTATATTCTGACACCAGGACTCTTAGAAATAAACACATCAGCTGTAGGTCAGAAGTAAAATGACATTAACTGTTAGCTACAGAACATTTGTCCAAATACATTTGGAATAATGTTATTTATATTTATAGATTATATTTATATTATATATTATATTAATCTTACTGAATATATGATCCTCTGGCTCTAAACCAAACAGACCTTTATGTTTTTACAGCCTCCCTCTCACTGAGGTGAGTCTGTGGTTTGATAATCGGTGGTTTGGGCAGAGAGAAAACCACAGAGTGAAGGAGAGGAGGAGGAGAGGAGGAGAGGAAGAGGAGAGGAGGAGAGGAGGAGAGGAAGAGGAGGGGGGGGGTCATGGTCAGACTGCCCCCCCATTTCATTGTGTGTTGGCCCCCAGATCATCTCTTCTTCCCATTTACAGTCCTGGATGAGGACGAAGCACAGAGAGAACAAACCTGAACGTCTGTCTCTCATTGGCTGCTGACAGAGCTGATGCCTTTATGCTTTTAACAGCCCCCCCCCCACACCACCCCCCCACTCCCGAGCTGGGAGGAAAGCGATACGTTTGAAGCCTCGTCGGCCCGATTCTCTGTCAGCCCGCAGGACATTCGGGGGACCAAAGGAAAAATAGGTGCAGTGCATGCTGGGAAGACGCTCAGCTCCTGTTGGTGGATCTGTTTTAATGGTTCTGACCAGAGACAGAAACCAACATCTGATCCACCGACAGGCTGCAGCTTCACTGTAACAAACTACCTTCTGTTGCGTATTAATCCATAGTGGGTGTTTGCAGAAGCAGGGCGGAGTGTGTGGGAGCGTGTCTGAGTGTTTCTATGTATGAGGGCTCTGACAGTGTTTGGATGTGATCTGATTAATGAGTCACAGTCTGTGTGGTGTGTTGAAGCCCACTAGAGAGTTTCTCCTGCGTCCACATGAACAGAACACCAAACATTTACATTTTACCTTTTCTTGTTTTAACTTGTTGAATATACTCTCAGTGCATCCGTTCAAAGGCCTCCGACTCTTTTCACCGACGAACAAACCTTTACAGCGAAGGAGCTCCTGAACGCTTCATAACTCATAACAAACTGGGAAGTTCTGTCACACTAACAGCCGTCTGTTCAGGGATCATTCTTCCACAGTAAAAAACAACAGAATCATCTCGTTCATTTCCAGAGACAATTCAACAGAAACAGCTGTTGGTCCACATCTGTCGGCGAGCTGGACGTCAGGTTCTGGAGTCTTCTGAAGGAAGACACAGTGATGATAATTAATGTTTTTTAATGCTGAGCAAAGGGCGGCCTGCTTTCACAGAGCTTAATGAAAAGCAGACTGTCGCTGTATTCACGACGGCCTGCTGCTGCTGTCCCACATCACACGCCACAGCGATGGAGAACCAATATAAGTTCTTTATCCCCACTGGGATTTAACTTAACACAAAGTTTCCAAATGATTTAAGCGCCCAGGCTGCAGGTTGTGGTGAGTGTCTGCAGACTGAGGGGGGAGAGGAGCTTTAAGTGACGGAGAGGCGGTGTCATGTTTCTTTAAAAGCACTCCAGCGTTGTGGTGAGTTTCCTCGGGGCAGGAGGGCTTTTCTTTGTGTTGAGTCGGGATGGATTTGCATACGACCCTCCTCCTCGCTTCGGATTGGCTGGGGCTCCGCTGGCATGTGGAAACCCTCATGCAAACTTTCTCAGTTGGAGCCAAACTTTCCTGAGTTGAGGAGGATGAGGCGAGAGGCCGGAGCTGTATGAGAGGAACAGCAGCAGGCAGAGAGTGAGACGGGATGAGAGCTTCTCCTGCAGTCGTCTCCTGATCAGGTGGAGGCTTCTTTTTTTGATTCATAGTTTTCTTCACTGGTTTGTTCTCTGAGAGGAAACTGGATTATTTTGAGGATCATTTGATATAATGTTTGTTACAGACAGACAACTTATTTTTCACTTTTGCTTCAAAAGGATTTAAACTGATTTTAGATTTTATTTCTTTTAGTTATTTTTTTTTTGGAGATGTCTGCGTAGGTTCTTGTTACTTCACATCATTATGCTGCTGGCTCTGCTTCTGGTCCTGAGTCTTTGCTGTGACGCTCACTCCTCTGAGCCGTCATCCGTAACCATCCAGTACCGGGTTTGGGAGGAGCAGCAGGCGGGCACCCGGGTCGGCCGTCTGGTGGACGACCTCCGGCAGAGGGACGAGGGTGGCCCTCTGGAGGATTTCCAGGTGGTGGAGCACGGGAAGGCCCTTCCCTTCTCCGTCAGCACTCGAGACGGGGTCGTCTCCACCCAGGGCCGGCTGGACAGGGAGGAGCTGTGCCGGGGGTCGGACCTGTGCGAGCTGGCCTTCAGCGTTCTCTACAGGAAGAGCGGCGCTGTGAACTGCCTGCGGGTTCGTGTGGAAGTGATGGACCTGAATGATCACAGTCCCAGCTTCCCCAGCGCGCTGCAGGAGGTGGAGATCTCAGAGACCGCCGGACTCAGGATGCGGATCCCTTTGGACCGGGCGGTGGATCCTGACGCGGGGCCCAACGGCCTCCAGACCTACTCGCTGTTTGTCAACCAACACTTTGCTCTGGATGTGACGGTCGCTCCGGGTGGAACTAAACAGGCAGAGCTGGTGGTGATCAAAGAACTGGACAGGGAGGTCCAGGCCTCATTTGACCTCACCCTGGTGGCATGGGATAAAGGGAACCCCCCCAGGTCTGGGAGCACATTGGTCCGTGTTCATATTCAGGACTCAAATGACAACAGCCCCACATTTGAGGACAGCAGTCCCACT
This sequence comes from Pempheris klunzingeri, assembly GCF_042242105.1. Classification (NCBI taxonomy): domain Eukaryota; kingdom Metazoa; phylum Chordata; class Actinopteri; order Acropomatiformes; family Pempheridae; genus Pempheris; species Pempheris klunzingeri. Next base: position 26,638,864 of record NC_092020.1, read on the forward strand.
GTGGAGCTGCCAGAGGATACAGCCCGTGGGACAACCATCATCAACCTCAAGGCCACGGACCCGGACCAGGGTGCCAACGGGGAGGTGGAGTATTTGCTCAGTAAGCACACACGTCCGGAGGTTCAGAGACTCTTCTACGTGGATCCACAAACTGGAGCTGTGAGTCTCAAAGCACCTCTGGACTACGAGGCCCAGACCTCTTATGAAGTAATCATTCAGGCCCGTGATCGTGGGCCCAATTCGATCCCCACGCACTGCAAAGTGCATGTCAAACTTAGAGACGTTAACGATAATGCACCGAGGATACACATGACCTGGACTCCACCCAACTCACCCATGGCCACCGTGCTGGAAGGTGCAAAGGAGGACTCGTTCCTTGCTCTGGTGATGGTCTCTGATGCAGATTCAGGAGAAAACGGCAAAGTGAGAGCACGCATCCAGCAAGGGTCTGGCCCTTTCCGCCTTAAACGCATCCACGGCGACAATTACATGATCGTAACCAATGGCAGCCTGGATCGAGAGAAGGTAATGAAGTATAACATCACAGTCCTCGCCCAGGATTACGGAGATCCCCCTCTGTCTTGTGTCAAACACCTACACGTCCATGTTCTGGATGAGAACGACAATGCCCCGGTGTTCTCCTCCTCCCTCTACAAGGCCTCCATCAAGGAGAGCAGCGTGGCCGGCTACCACGCTATCAAAGTCGAAGCACACGATGTCGACCTGGAGCTCAGCGGACGAGTGTCCTACTTCATACGCAACTCCCATGAAATGGAAACTAATGCACAGTCTTTCTCCATCCACCCCACCAGTGGCATCATAAGTGTCCAACATCCTCTGGACTATGAGGAGTCCCAAAGCTACTCCTTCATCGTGGACGCCGTTGACCAGGGTTATCCACCCCTCACCAGCACGGCCACTGTACAAATCGACATCCAGGATGTGAACGACAACTACCCCGTCATCAAGGAGCCAAAACCCAGAAAGGGCGTGGCTTCTCTGAGCGTACCTGTCAACGCAGACAAGGGGGAGATCGTGACCGAGCTGGGGAACGACGTGGAAGAGGTGTCCACCACTTTGCCGATCAATCCCTCAGCTAGAGAGGGACATGTTGGATTCCTCGCATCCACCATAAAGGCCGAAGACCCAGATTCAGGGCTGAATGGACAACTCAGCTACCTCATCACTGACGGAAACCCTTTTGGACTGTTCTGGTTGGATCGGGCAACAGGCCAGCTGTTTGTCAACACCACCAACGCCACCGAGCTCATCGGGAAAACCTTTAAGGTGAACATTGCGGTGTCTGACATGGGCAGCCCCAGCCTGACCACCAAGGCCACTCTGGAGGTGACGTTCATCAATCTCAGGGACCATCTGAAGAACTCGTCACCTGGTAACCGCGGACAGCTCAGCTTCACCATGATGATGGCGATCTGCCTGGGCGCCACCTGCCTGCTCCTGCTGCTGGCTGTCGCCATGGTGACGACGTTCTGCCGTCCAGAGAAACGGGACAACCGGGCGTACAACTGCAGGCAGGCCGAATCGACCTACACCCGCCACCCGCGGCGCCCACAGAAGAACATCAGGAAGTCCGATATCCAGATCATTCCAGTCATCAGAGGGCGCAAGGAGGAGCCTCCTGAGGATGACAGCGAAGCCCAGCCACTGGCCCCGCCTCCAATGACGTCAGAAGATCAACAAACGGAGCGGCAGTACACCTTACCGCCATCAGTCATGAACACAAGCTTCCATTCCCAAGGCTACCCAGAGGGGGACGCTGCTCAGCCCGTCACCCTCCACTCCAGGACGCTTCGGAAACCCGGAAACATCGAACTCGATGGCGCCCTGACGCCTGCCACATCATACCGGACTCTTCGGAACGGCAGGAACCCTTCATCGTCATCATCGTCTTCGGCCTCACATTCGGGCACTTTGAAGCGGCAGACTAACGCTGAAGGGGAGGAGGTGGAGCCGCTGAGCTCGTCATCGCAGGCGACTCTCAGGAGGCCGAAGACCTCGGAGGGGCGAGGAGGAGGCCGAGAGGCAGAACATCGACAGATGCTTCGAAACCTGGTCCGACTGTCCATGGCCGCGTTCGGAGACTCCATTGAGCTTTCGTCAGCTTCCCCAGAAGTGCAGGTGAGTTACTTCTTTCTAACAATCACTTACATTAAGATCATTTTTACTCCGCGGCACCTGTAAGCTATACAGCAGATATTTTCTGTTTCACGTTGTTTGTTGAAGACATAAGTGACTCGTCACATGCAAAGAGTTAATACAAACATAATGCAT
>NC_092020.1:26646155-26728655 GCF_042242105.1 Pempheris klunzingeri
ACCTGTTGCTAAGCAACCACATCACTTAAAAACAGCATAAATGAACTCAGAGTCAGAGACACGTTCACACCTCATCGTTAGCGTGATGATGATGATCTGTCTCTGATTAGCTTGTTAGCTTGTTGTTAGCTTGTTGTTAGCTTGTTGTTAGCCAGCTAGCGGCTCCTCTCTGCTCTGAGCTGAAGGTTTATCAGGACCTCCTCAGGCTGCTAAACAGAGCTGATGGGCCTGAAGCGACACTCTTCTTCTTCTTCTTCTTCTTCTTCTTCTTCTCTTTGTTGACGTGTTGACAGACAGAATCTGATGAACTCCTCGTCTGTTTCTGACCGACTGACCTGCTGTGACTGAAATAACAGCAACAAACAGGACGACAGAGTCACAGGAAGAGTGTCTGATAACCCCGACCACCGTCTGTGTGTGTGTGTGTGTGTGTGTGTGTGTGTGTGAGTGAGAGTGTGTGTGTGTGTGTGAGTGAGAGTGTGTGTGTGTGTGTGAGTGTGTGTGTGTGTGTGTGAGTGTGTGTGTGTGTGTGTGTGTGTGAGAGTGAGTGTGACAGGGCAGGCTATAGCAGATCTATCTGAGTGATTCAGAGTCACTGACAGGAAGCAGCTACCTCATGAGCTACCTCACCACGATGAGATTAGATCTGACATCACACACAGACACACACACACACACCTTACTGTAGTTTCTGATCATCTCTGACTATGATCCGAACATCTCGGCCCTCATATGAAGCAGCTCCACTGTCCTGCTCAGAGAAAAGACAGAAACACCAAACACAATCAGGGTTAACCAGCCGGTAAGCAGCCGGTAAGCAGCCAGTTAGTGTGACTCCACGGCCTTCGTGGCTCATCGCTGCTGCCAAGAAGTTATTTAGATGAAAAGTATAATAATAACTAATGTAAATCTTTGCTGAAATAAATACTGAGGACTTCACTGTCATCAGACTTTCATCTCCAGAACAACAAGCTGCTTCACTTCAGACTTCAGACTTCAGACTTCACTTCACACACTCACACAGTGTCAGTGTGTGTGTGTGTGTGTGTGTGTGTGTGTGTGTGTGTGTGTGTGTGCTATCGATGGATCTGTGTTGTCTGATCTTAACTCTTTAAACCTCTGTGTCCGCCTGCTTTTCTCAGGATTGATGATGTCTGTTTGTGTACGAAGGTTCAAATGTTCAGCCGACTGTTATTGTTGTTTTATTTCATCATCTCAGACTTTAGTTGTGTTTTCTGTAAATTCAGTTAAAAGCAGCAGCAGATTTCAGTGTTTCCCTTCATGAATATTCATCTGGATAAATATTCAACTCTTTTCTCTTATTTTATGAAGAACATCAATAATGAGTCGGTTGATTAGATAAAACTGACAGTCAGACGCAGCGCTGGGATCCAGCCAAGCTTTAAGGCGTATTGATCCTGTTTGTTGGAGTACCTGACCGTGTGTGTGTGTGTGTGTGTGTGTGTGTGTGTGTGTGTGTGTGTGTGTGTGTGTCTCAGATATGGAGGCCAGGACTGCTCTGATTGGCAGAGCACCAAAGACAGCGGACACGGAGAGAGCGAGGCTGGAGACATGGACTGGGAACCAGGAAGAGACTCCCCCATCGACCCCCAGCTGGAGGAGGGGCTCAGCAACCTGATCACCACCCCAGGTACACACACACACACACACACACACACACACACACACACACACACACACACACACACACACACACGACAAATCAAAGTCAGACTTCAGTATTTTCACCAAACTGAAGATCAAACTCAGTTTCCCTCCGTTTATTTACATGTTAGTACTTTAATACATTTCTCTGTGGTTAGATCGTATGTTACTCTGAATATTACTTCATATAATACTTCATATATTACTTCATATAATACTTCATACGTTACTCTGTAAGTTAATTTGTACATTAGTACATACATTTGTTGTTATATTCCTTTAAGTATGAAGTACGTTTGTCCATGATTCTGTGATTTACTTCATGTTACCTCATATATTACTGCGTATATTATATTATTACTCTGTAGGTACGTTTCTACAAGAGTCTTTGTCAGTGACGTAGCATGTTATTGTCACTGTATATACTACTTCATAGATTACTTCATACATTACTTCATACTTACTTTATATACTACTTTGTAGATTACTTCATAGATTACTTCGTAGATTACTTTGTGGATTACTTCGTACGTTTGTCCATGATCGTCTGTGAGGTACCTTATAATGACTTTATATGTTACTCTGTATATTTACTCCATTACGCTGAATATTCCACCTTTATTCTCTGTTTGTTAATTATGTATTCCTCCGTACGTTTCTCCATCACTTTTTATATTACTCTGTAGATTACTCCGTTACTCTGTACATTACTTCATCATTACTTTACATATTATTCTATATATTACTTGGTGACTTTCTCTAAGTTAAGGTATATTACCTCCTATATTACTTCACAGTTACCTTGTACATAACCTCGATATGACTCAGTGTTAATCGGTTTGTTTCTCTATGAGGTGACTTCATACATTACTTGGTGTTCTGCCTGGTGTAGCTGGTGTAGCTGGTGTGTGACTCCACGTGTTGCTGCGTATGTTACCGTAGCTCTTGACTTCAGAAGGTGCTCAGGGTGGTGCTGCTGTTTCTCCGTGTTGTCTGACAGTGTTTCTCTGAGCGTCTGTAAACTGAACTGGTGTCACTGAGTTTAGCTGCTGAAACTCTTTGATTCATCAGGACAAAAAGCAGCTGATCTTTGACCCCGGCTCGACATCCAGACATACAATGGACACACAATGTAGAAAACAGGAAGCAGGAAATAACACAGTGGCAGGTTATACATCCACATCCACCCACATCCACTCATCGGCTGTTTCACTGCACCTCCTAATGTTTGTCAGATCCAGACTGCCGATAGACGTGTTTTCTTCTGTCTTTATCTTCAAAATCTCCCAAAACTCCAACAAACATGTCTCCTTAGAATCACTTCAGAGTCCCCATGAGGTTACAACAATGAATATGAGTACGGAAAGTGTTAGCATGCTAGTCTCATTAGCATGCTATGGTGGTTAGCATGTTAGAGTTATTGGCATGATAATGTGATTAGCATATCGTCATCATTAGCATCTTATGGTTATTAACAAATAGTTTTATCAGCATGTTGATGCTATTTTAGCGTTGTTAGCATGAGAGTTTGTATTGGTTTTTTTTAGCATCTTATGGTTATTAGCAGATAGCGCTACCAGCATGTTTGTTATTTTAGCATTGTTAGCATGATAGTGTCAATGTTATTAGCATCCTTACTTATTCAGGTGTTATCTTTGTGTTTTCAGCATATTTATGCTGTTAACGTGTTTCTCATTCATTTGAATGAGCTCATTAAGGTTAGTAGTGTCTTAATATCAGAGGTTATTTAGTACAGTTTTGACATCATTGTATTTCACTTCCATGCAACTACACACTTCTGTACTTTTACTTCACCACATGTATTTGAGGTACAGTTTATACATATAAAACACGTGTTATGCTTATATGACATGTTTCAGGACTATCAGGTAGCTAATCTACACAGTAGTAGTTAAAGTACTAAAGATTTCCTACAGAAGAAATATAACCTTTACCTTTGATACTTGAAGGAGCCTGTCCTACATTTTGCTGATAATTCTTATGTATTTTCACTCAAGCAACATTTAATATTTTGAATTCAGTAGTAGTAGTATCTCCACTTCAGTGAAGGATCTGAACGGTTGTTATCGCTGAGAAAGTTTTAGTTACCGACTTTGAAAAGATGGCGGTCTGATGACAAACGCCCTTAAGGCTCATTGTTTAGCTGGGAATTCCACAGTGGGACCTACGTGTGTGTGTGTACAGTATATATATGTGTGTGTGTGTGTGTGTGTGTGTGTGTGTGTTTTAAACAGTGTCTTCCTGGTATTGTGGTGTTTAGGGGCCCCGGGGCGAGTGGAGGGGTTTACCGCCTGATGATGGTAGAGCGAGCTTCACTTTATGACGGGAGAGAGAGAAACAAAAGGAATGAGTGGGAGTGTGTGTGTGTGTGTGTGTGTGTGTGTGTGTGTGTGTGTGAGGGTTGGCTCACCTTTACCCTGCAGGCTGTTTCATCAGTGTAACTCACACCTGAGCGAGTGTGTGTGTGTGTGTGTGCGTGTGTGTGTGTGTGTGTGTGTGTGTGCGTGCTCGATGAAGCCGTCACATTCCTTCTCATTTCTCTTTGTCTTCTTCAACAGATGAATCACACAAACACAAACCCTTTACTGTTTGTTCAGGCCTCAAGATGAAGCTGTGGGTGTTGAGAGCAGAGTGTGTGTGTGTGTGTGTGTGTGTGTGTGTGTGTGTGTGTGTGTGTGTTTCCAGGTGTTATATTGCTAACTATCATATGTTTATGTGGTGTGTCAAACATCTTCTCTTGTTTTTCTATCAGTTAAGACTTTATTTCTGTGGTTTGAGGCTCTGAAATCAGACACCAAACAAGATAAATCACTTTGAAGTGGTCTGGATCTTATTTCAGAGAAAACATACCTATAAAGTGCTGAAATTAAAGAACACATGTGGTGATACGCTACATGTTTCTTTGTGTCAACAAGTCCAGTAAAAAAGAACCGAGCTGAACCCTTTTTTCAGTGAAACTATAAATCTGAGTCATTTATTTCTTCACTATTGAGACACTGATGTGTTTTTGTCTTGAATCGGTATAGACGAGGTAGTTTGGATCTGAACCCTTTAAAACACCAGTTACACTAAGTCCTGTGAGCTAAAATCCCTGTTTTAGTGAATAGAGTCTGGTGTGTGTGCAGAGAGCGATAGAACGGCTGTTTGTGGTTAAACCCAAACCATTCAGACAGCAGGTTATGGACAGAGAGGAACCAGGGTTAAAAACAGTGGAGTGACCCTTTAAATAGTAGAGACTGAGACAACCAGTGCTGCATGTCGCACAGAGATGATTCTGTCAGTGAGAATATAATAACACGTGTGTGTGTGTGTGTGTGTGTGTGTGTGTGTGTGTGCTCCAGCTCTCTTGTTTCCTCTCTTGTCACCTTCCTGAGCTTTCTTCCACATGTATGAAGTGACTCCAGCTGCATGCTGGGAGGCTCTTTCATGATTTTGGACTAAATTAGATCAGATGAAACTGAAATAGACCCAACAGGGAGGACAGGACACCCAGAGGATGTGATGAGGAGCAGATCAGAGAAAACGGGCGGATTAGACGTTAAACCTGTGGACCTCATGTGTAACAGGATGGATGGATGAATGACATGAGTGTGATCGTCTTGGACGTGTTGTTTGTGATTCAGACTCAGGATTGTGTTTTCACGCCTCTTATGGCGGTGTGGTCGTGGTGTTGAGCTGTGCGTAGGGAGCGTGGGACGCCGTGGACGGCAGGAAACGCCTGCTGACAGCAGCCAGATAAAACCAGTGCAGCGCTTCCTTCTTCTCTTCCTGCCTTGTTCTCATCCAGCAGCTACAGAGAGACTCTGATCCTGTTCCTGTCCTGTCCTGTCCGGGATTCAGACTGAAAAACTCAGAGTTTCATACGAAGTTTTACTTCACGTTTGTTGCATTGACAGATTTCAAAATAACAAACAAACCTGGAGGAGAAAACAGAGTTTAGGGGCTGAGAGGTGGACGTGGACGCCGTGACGTCACCTGTTGCTTTGTGGACCGTTTTGAAGCATCGAGTTTATGTTAATGGTCGTCGCCATCTTGGGTTTTTGGAGCCAGAAGTGATGTTTGTTCCATGAAGACCTCCTCTGATTGGTCAGGTTCAGGCAGGACCCTCCTCTGATTGGTCAGGTTCAGCCAGGACCCTCCTCTGATTGGTCGGGTTCAGTCAGGACCCTCCTCTGATTGGTCAGGTTCAGCCAGGACCCTCCTCTGATTGGTCAGGTTCAGCCAGGACCCTCCTCTGATTGGTCGGGTTCAGTCAGGACCCTCCTCTGATTGGTCAGGTTCAGCCAGGACCCTCCTCTGATTGGTCGGGTTCAGTCAGGACCCTCCTCTGATTGGTCAGGTTTAGACAGGAACCTCCTCTGATTGGTCAGGTTCAGTCAGGACCCTCCTCTGATTGGTCAGGTTCAGTCAGGACCCTCCTCTGATTGGTCAGGTTCAGTCAGGACCCTCCTCTGATTGGTCAGGTTCAGTCAGGACCCTCCTCTGATTGGTCAGGTTCAGTCAGGATGATTTCTGGCAGAAAGTCGCAGGCTGACAAACATCTGATGTGGATCTTTGTCTCTTTGTCTGCAGACGATGTCTTCGCAGAGATCGACGATCCCGCCTGGATGGCCAGACTCTCTCTCCCGCTCGCCGGCGACTACCACGACAACATTTTTGTCCCTAACGGGCCTCCGTCCCCTGAGAGTGAGCTCCCCCCCCGGGACGGCCTGGACTCCTCGTCCTCCTCCTTCTCCACCTTCGGTAAAACATTAACGACTCAATGCTCCAGTCGTTTTCCTGATCAATTCATGAACTGCTGAATGTCAGAAAACAGTAAAACAACACTAATAAAATGTGACTTTAACACAAAGACCTTAACAAAAGTCCACTAACCCTGAAAACCAACAAATATCACAAGTAGTATGAAATATTTAGAGCAGCAGAGCAGAGTGACACCTCCTCTTCCTCCTCCTCTTCCTCCTCCTCTCAGGTAAGACTCCAGAGAAGGACGGCCCCCTGGGCGGCGCCCTCCTGTCTGAGGTCAGCACGCTGTTTGAGATGCTGATGACGCAGAAGGCCGACGCCCACCCCGGCCCGCGGCCCGACGTCCTGTACCGACTCTCTGCGGCGTACCGTCGCTCGCTGGGCCTGGACGGCTCCGCTGCTGCTGCCCCCGGCGCTGCCCCAAGGAACTCTGGGAACGCGGAGAAGAGGGCGGGGCCTCAGGACTTTATCAAAAAGTCTATTCATTGAACACTGGAGGAGTGTGTGTGTGTGTGTGTGTGTGTGTGTGAGAGTGTGTGTTTGAGAGTGTGTGTGTGTGTGTGTGTGTGTGTGTGTGTGTGAGAGAGTGTGTGTGTGTGTGTGAGAGTGTGTGTGTGTGTGTGTGTGTGTGTGTGTGTGTGTCTGTCTGTGTGTGTGTGTGTGTGTGTGTGTGTGTGAAGAGTGTGTGTGTGTGTGTGTGTGAGGAGGGAACATGAAGCTCATCATGTCTGATTCAGTAAAAACAAAAGTGTTTCCAGCTGGTAGAAAATAATATTCTCCATTTTAATCTGCTGTAAAAAATGTCAAATTGAGTCCAGACTGTAAAATAAGCTCCCTGTGTGAATCTGAGCTGACGGGACGTCCTAGAATCAGTCTGACCGGCTGTTGGGGAGCAGAGAGGCAGGTAATGCTTCCACACTGGAAGAAGACTAAACACGAGGTTATTACTGTGGTCAGTGTTTAACCCTCAGGTGTAATTAACAGTGAGTGAAGGACAGGGAGGAAAACAGGAAGTGGAGGCAGGAACTTCAGAGATGAGCGTCAATGGTGAACGTGGATGTTGAGTGTTTTTGACTGATGGTGACACATAAAGCACCGAGGCTCCTGATTGGACGGACGGACCGTCACTCAGGACCTCATGAGCTTGGCTATGGTTTTGTTTTTTGGTCGGAGGGAGACTTTGCTTTGTCTTTTTGTTTTTCCTGAAGACCGGAGACAGAGAGAGTGCAGAGAGGAGAAGAGTTTGTTGAGCAGAATCAGCGTGGACGCGGCCTTTTCAGGATGATGTCATGTTACAGGTCGCACCTGCTCCAGCTGTCTGTTAACTTATTGTCTCATTGTTGTCTGAAGCTTTTTTAAACCGTATTTTTCCAAGCAGATGAACAGCACTTTGTACAGTTCTTCACTTTTTATATCAAGAAAACGTTTGTGAATGTCTTTTTTTTGTTTTGTAATTCAAAGTTTGGTTTTGTAACGTTTTCAATAAAATGTGTATCATGTTAAACTGAATTTCTGAAGAGGAGAGTGTTTTCATGTCATTTGAAGTGTGAAGTGAAGTGTGAACTGAAACAGCATTCAGAACTCCATTGGAAAAACATCTAATTCTATAAAAACAGCATTCAGAACTCCATTGGAAAAACATCTAATTCTATAAAAACAGCATTCAGAACTCCATTGGAAAAACATCTAATTCTATAAAAACAGCATTCAGAACTCTATTGGAAAAGCATCTAATTCTATAAAAACAGCATTCAGAACTCCATTGGAAAAACATCTAATTCTATAAAAACAACATTCAGAACTCCATTGGAAAAACATCTAATTCTATAAAAACAGCATTCAGAACTCCATTGGAAAAACAGGTGATTTTAATACATTTGTGTGTGAAAACTGTTCTGTGTGAAGGAGGTGCTTGTGTGTGTGTGTGTGTGTGTGTGTGTGTGTGTGTGTGTGTGTGTGCACAAACATCTGTTCACATTATGTGGACTTTCTTTGGGATCAAACATTTGGTCTCCACAAAGTTAACTGCTTATTTTGGGATTGAAGAGGTCAGAATGATGGATGCTTGAGGTTTGGGTCTTGCAGTAATGAGCAGTGAAGGAAACACAGGTGCCCAAATGTGAGAGGATGTTTCTTTAGTGCAGAGCGCCCTCTGATGTTCGACCGACACATTACAAAGCATCAGCTTCCTGTAACACAGTCACATGACGTCTGTAGTCAGCTGAGACCTGCCTGTTACTGTAAACCCACCGTGTCCACAGCCACAGCATCACAGCTGCTGTGGCTGTTTGATTTGTTGACACAATTCATGAGATTAAAGTTAATGATTCTATTCTTGGTTCTGCTTTATCCACATTTTTATCACCACAGAAGAAGAACAAAGGCTCCAGTTTTTGTGGCTGTGATGAAAAAAGCCACAAAGGTTTATTTTACATCAGACAAAAGAAAAACAGCCAAACCAGAGGAGATGTCTGTCTCTCTGTCTGCCTGTCTGTCTGCCTGTCTCTCTGTCTGCCTGTCTGTCTGTCTGCCTGCCTGTCTGTAATCCTCCCTGACGACCTCTGCTGGCTTCACGTTTTCAGCCTCCTGTCACTGATTGTTGTCTTTCTTATTTTCTTTGTCAGAATTGAATTATTACTTTTCATCATATAAAACAATCCAGTATAGAAAACATCTGCTGTCCTTCACACGTCTCCCTCTGAACCACACAGGTGAACCACCTCAGGTATAAATATCTGTGTGCTTCCTTTCCCTCCACCTCTCTTTTGCTCAGGTGACCTAACACGTTTGTTCTTAATCTGTTCTTCAGACCAAAGTCTTCATCAGACTCAGGAATCGTTCCCTCTGACAGATGAAGCTCACCGGCCTGGAAAGCTTCTGTCACTTGTTTCTAATTCTCACCGGTCAGTGATCCATGAAATCACTCATTTATGTTGAGAACACATTAGAAAGTAGATTTTCCACAACGTGGGACGTACAGAATATAAAGAACAGTCAGCACTGTTTTCTTTGTGACTCTGTGTCGTCCACAGAAACCTTTTCCACCTTCATCATTCTACTGCAGTCTCTTTGTTATATGTGTGTGTACTGCACAGCTTTGTTATTCTATTTATATTATGTTCTACTTCTATAGGCACCTGTGGTTTAACTTCTCTTTGCACTGTTCTTCTTCTTTGCTGCTGCAAATTTGCAAATTTCCCCAAAGTGGGACGAGTAAAGGTTTATCTTATCTTATCATATCTTAACTTATCTTATCTTGTCATATCTTAACTTATCTTATCTTAATTTATCACATCATATCTTATCTTATCATATCTTATCTTATCTTATCCTATCTTATCTTATCTTAACTTATGTTAACTTATCTTAACTTATGTTAACTTATCTTAACTTATCTTATCTTAACTTATCTTATCCTATCTTATCTTATCTTAGTCTTCCTGGTGTGTTTGGATTCTTTGGACTAACTGATCACATGTTAAAGGTCCCTTATTATACAAAAGGCACTTTTTAATGTCTTGTCATCAATAACATGCTAACAAGCTGCCAAACTCTCAGTACAGACGTCCTCTCTCTTTTCTCCTGCTCCATCTTTCTGTAAAAGTGTGAAAACATGCTGTTCACATTTGGCTCCCTTTATGATGTCACAAGGTGATCTGCTGATCATGTGACCTCCTCCAGCTCCTCCCGCCCACTGAAAACCTCCTGACTCCACCTCGCTGTCCGTCATCGTTGATCCTGTCACATGAAGACGCTGAAGGTGAGAATGAAGCAGCATTCCTTGTCAAACGAAGTGTTCACCTGTGTGCAGCATCACCTGTGTGCCCCCCCCACTATTCTCTGCTTCCCATTGTGCCCTGCCGTCACACTGAAGGAGTGTTTTCCGCTGAGAGTCTGCAGGAGTTCACTTCTTCTTTCAGCTAGTTGAAATCCAACTTTTCTCAGGACACCTCCGATGAGCTTGGAGCATTTAAACGATCTCAGCCTGTAGAGGAAATATTAATTTAGAAGACAAACCGGTCCAGTTTAGATTTACTGAGCCACAAAAAGAGCAAAACAAACACTTTTCTTCGCCCACAGATGGAGAGAAGCAGGTCGGAGAGGGAGCAGCCGCCCTGAGGCAGCAAATAGATCTGGAGGCTGCTAATGCACAGTTTGCTATTAAATGTGCCACCTGTGAGTTAGTGAATGTGAGAGAAACCAAAACTCCAATAAAAACTCGATTAAAACAACAAAAGTATTTTATTTGTAAGGCCTAATAATAGGAGCATATAATATAATGTAGAAACTCATTTCTGGCAGGAGCAGGGAGAAGTTTGAGTCCCAGGAGGAGCCCAGCCGGACGAGGAAACTAGATTCACCTGCTGCAGGATAAAACACAGCCGGCCTCCATGGAAATATGTAAAGAAACAATAAATAAGAGCAGACGCACGGGAGCAGGGTCCCAACAACAGGTGTTTAATTCTGCTCCAGTCGCCTCCGATGATGAAGGAGCAGGAATATCATTTACGGCTGTTTGTCTTCAGAGGGAACGCTGCAGAACAGTCTTTAGTGTGGGACTCGCTCGTGCTGCTTTCCCCCTGATCTCTGCTGATGTTCTTGGTTTTACTTCATGAGGATTGAAGCAGTGAAGCCTCGCTGTCCCACACAGAGCTTCTCCGACAGCCGAGGACGAATTCACATCGAAAATCAGATGAAATAAATCCAAGATTCTTAGAGCGGCCGACACCAGAGAGCGTTAGAGCTGCTGGACTGTTTCAGGGGGTTAAAACTGGGGGTGGGCCATGATGTCTGAATATTAGAACAGTCACTGAAGAATACAGTAATAGTTTACAGCGCTGGGATGGAGGCCGGAACAAACAGTCGACCGGATGTTAGCGAGCTATTAGCGGTGTTAGCGTAGCTCTGATCTCTGAGCCCAGCGACCGTCAGCTTTATCCAAACTCTAAACTCTAACGTGTAAAAGCAGTTTGGACGAGCTGCGGCCACATGAAGGCTCTCCTCCAGTCGACACGTGCAGGAGGTTTGTGGTGTTTGTTTATTCAGACTCTGGTGAGTAAGAAGCTGATTTTAATAATGTGTGACGGAGGATTTAAGGCTTCTTAAGGTTTCTCTTTGGTCTCCTGATCGTTTCACACTCTCCCGCTGTAGAAAGGCCGAACGGTGCTGGTGGTGACAGCAGACATCAGGACGTTCGCTTTAATGAGTAATGACTCCTGTCTGATGTGCTCAGGCCTGACGACAGTAACTATAAAACCTTTCTGTCTTCTCTCTTGTTGCACTCAGTCTTTATTGGTTTATCGGCTGCTTGTGGCTCAGAGGTCAAACAGGTCGTCCACCAATCAGCACTTCGATCCTCCCGTCCACATGTTCCCATTTACTCTTTCTCACTTTCCCCTTTTTATCCAAAGACTTCAGCAGAGGTTTCCACTTTCCTCCAGGAGAAAACCCGACGGAGGCGCCTGTCCGACCCCCCCAACACGCCTCAGACAGTGCTAATGTGAGGATGGGGAGTCCGACCTCCTCCGCAGCGCTAACGGCTGCTGGGTTTGGGCCTCCAGGCTTGCCGTAGGCAGCTTCTTTGAGCTGTGTGTTGGTGTTCTGACTCCACTCACGTGTCCTCCAGAACTCTTTTCTTCAGCTATTGATTGTTCTGCCAAACTCCTTCCCAGTGCTGGACAGAAAGAGGACATATAAAAGCCTCTTCCTGGGATGTTTTCTCCCCCTCAGTGATAATTCTCCTCAAGTTTAGCACCTCCACTTCTCATCACAGCTGCCGGAAAGAACATTTATTGCTTTCCTATTTTTCTACTTGATTTCTTTCATAGAAACTGCGTGGTTTTCGAGAGGACGACTAGAAAGTTGTTGAACTCGAGGTTAACTGTGAACACAACATAACAACAAGAAAAACTCTCCAGCTGAACACCGATTCACCAAAACTGGCAGATCGATGCAGTTGGACACAGTGCAGGAGGCTGTGATCTGGAACCTGACCCGGAAAGCGGCCTCGTCCGTCTGAGGGTGTTTCTACGGTGGCCGGTCAGGACCCAGAACATTTCCATCAGGCTTCAGACACCATGCCAGAAAAACCAGAGCAAACACAACAGCAGGAAGGCTGCAGAGACGGGAGTGATGCATTCAAACCTGACAACACACACACACACACACACACACACACACACACACACACACACACACACCTCTTTATGTCTCCTCTTTACTTCCAGCTCTAAACACACACACACACACTCTCAGGTGGAACTTGCAGTCGTGAGTAATGATGCTAACAAATCTCTCTCTCTGTGTTTCTACAGATAAGCTCAGCTGGTCCTTCGGTTATTTATTCACGTGTTGTACTTTATTCTGTTCTATTATATTCTGTTTCATTGTGCTGTGTGTGGACGTTACAGTAGCCTGCAGATGAAAAGCTGCTTTTTAACTCACGCATGTTGATGTGGAAGCTGAAATATTGATCAGTGGTAAGGAAATAAATAAATGAAGCACACTTGCCCCCCCCACAGTCCGAGCCCCCTGCAGACCTGCCGCTGGACACCGGCCCCTTCGCTGAGTGTGTGAGTGTACAGGTGAGATGCTGGCCCTCTCGGTGGCCCCGTGGCTCTGACGGGGGCCTCAGAGTGATCAGATCACAGAGCTGCTGCTGCTGCAGGAGACACCGGAGGGCAGCAGCAGCCTGCGGATGAACAACCACAGCCTCAAAACCTGAGACTGCAATCGAGGCGAGTCAGGTCGAGTCCTTCATCCACACAACCTGACTGAAGGATTCACGGGTAACAGGCCCTCTTCACCGATAACTGATCAATAATCAATCACACAAACAGACTCAGCGTCTCAGTCCGGACCAGTCTGTTTCTGATGGGGGCTCTTTGTTAGCACAGAGCTCTGCACCAAACTCTGTTCAAATAAGTCATGTTTTTAATAAGACGTTCTCAGACGTCAACGTCAGCTCCCTGCTGACGACGGGGCTGTTTACAGTGGTTACCATGGCAACAATGCACGAGCACGAGCACGAGCACGAGCACGAGCACGAGCACGAGCACGAGCACAAGCACGAGCACGAGCACGAGACAAAGCGGGACGTGGCCTCACATGTTTGGTGAGGCGACGGTCAGCACACGTGCAGGAGCACCAGTGAGGACGAACCACGGTGGTCCTGAGAGCTGGAGAGTATGAAAGTGGAGGAAGAAAGAAGATGACAGACGGCGTGGCGGCGGCGGCGGCGGCGGCCTCCAGACTCACAGCAAAGGAGGCTGCGTCTGTTATCTGTGTTCGAAGGAGTCCTTGAAACCAGGATGAGGAAGATTCAAGAGTCTGATTCAGGTGTGACACACAGGAAGCGTCTCTGAAGCAAAACTCATTTTTCTCCACAATCATCCTAAAAAGACCAAACTACCGTCCATCAGGAGGAACACACACATTCACTCTGGACTATTTTCAGCGGCGGATTAATCCACACATGCTGCACATTTTAACAACACTGATGCAACATGTCAGCCAGACTCCAGCTTTAAGGAGCTCTGAGGAGTTTCTCACCGTGTGCATCTCCTCCCCCAGGAAACATGTGCAAAGCCACTTTATAAGATATTTCCACTCTGACTTTCTTCGCCTGCTTGTTTATTAGTGTTCAGTGGAAACTTCAGAGCTGCTGAATGACTTCCAGGTGGTGGCTGGTGTGGGGGCATCGATTCACTCCTCCAACCTTCACCTTCGCTAACATGAAGTAGGTCGAAATCAAACAGGACACAGATGATATTCATTCAAGTCTCATCTTTAAACTGCTCTCAAAATAAATCTAGAAAATGTTAAAATGTTCCTTTATTAATGCCAGTTAGAAGTTTTGGTACCAAAGACTGAAGAATTAAATAAAACTCTTCCTTCCTGTCTCAGAGGAGCACTGAGCTCCGACCCGAGCACACCTTCAGTGATACTCACACATTTACAACAAAGCTTTTTATTGCTTTTTGTTTTGCTTGTTTCTTTTTTTTATGAACATTTTTGTATTGAATTTCACATTTTCAACAACACAAACCCCCGAACAACAGACAGACTGAGAAACAACGAAGACAAAGAATCTAATCTAGATCACGTCGTCCTCGTTATGTGGATTTCTGAACTTTGAGCTTCTCCTTCAAACTCAGTTTGGACAACGCTGCTATAAAAAGTGGCTCCATCAATTTTTGGGGAAACTTGTTTGGTTTCAACAACAGAAAAGAAGAGGTGACCTTCCCCAGCGAGGCGGGTGGGACTCGTGTGGGCCCGGCCAGCGCCGTCGTCCACCGCCAGGTAAACTCCCGGCGTGTGACAGGTGGCCGAGAGACAAACAAACAGAGCGACGGCCAAACGCAGTCACGCGGCCGAGGAGGATGTCCAACTGCAGCGACAGATGTAAACGGCTGGCTGCCCGCTAACGGCTGCTTCGCTCCACAGAGCCGCTGGTCGCTCTGTTTGATCAGCTCCAAACTTCCTGTGGGGGGGACAGACGCTGCCTTCACTTTCTCTGCTCTTCATTCATCACGTCTGTGTGGAGACCTTCATCTTTACATTGTGCACACAGTGACACCCTGCTGCTCCGTCTCAGGGACAAACACTGGGGGTGTTCACAGCCTCTGTGGGTCTGAACAGTGCTGGACCTCTTTGTAACTGTTCACTGAGAGCTAGATGAAGCTTAGCTTAGCTTAGCTTAGCCTAGCATGAGGACATAGTTACACTGCACAGCTGGACCCTGGCAGAGCTCTTCAGGGAGCTCCGGAGCCACGCTAGCAGTTCCCCTTTGTTTTCAGTCTTTATGCTAAGCTAGGCTAACTGTGTGGTGGCTCACTGGTATTGATGCTCTCTGTGAATAAAGAAGCTGACATTGTTCTACAGAGTGATGTGAGACTAGACCACATGTGGATCCATCCGCCGCTGAAAGTAGTCCCCCTTACTCACCTGCTTCCCCCGTTTGTTTGATATAAAACTGCAGTAAGCAGCTGTTGGAGGAAACTGCTGAGCCTTTTACACATGAAACTACATATGTGAACTGTTTTTTACAAACTATTTTCAGTGGACACATATGATGCATGCAAATAAATAAACAGACAGAAAAACAAGGACAACAAAGCACACAGGAACATGTTAACTTCAGCAGAAACAGTGTGCAGGCAGCAGTGGACCGGTGGGGGCTGCTCTCTGCAGGTGGAGCTGGATTTGATGAGAGTCAATGGTTCCTCAGTGCTGAGAGATCCAGGCTGATACTGATCCATCATCAATACCGTCAGGGACGCGTCTGATTGGCCCCAGATTGAGTCTGCAGCAGGACAACGAGCCCAAACACACAGCCAGTGTGATCAGGAACCATCTTCAGCTGGAGGAGAACAAGGAGTCCTGGAAGAGACAGAAGATCTGAGGTCAGCTGAAGATCTGCTGAAGACCTGAGGAGGTCCCAGCAGATCCTGATCTGACCTCCATCTTTATTCTGCTCCTCACTTCCAGTTTGTAAACTGATAAAATGTGGAATTAAATCTTAGATTTAAGATAATAAGAAGTTCTTACTTGGCAGCATTTCTTCACACCTGTGTGTGTGTGTGTGTGTGTGTAGAAATCTTTATTGAAAAAGCAAACATGACAACAGTCCACTCAGATCCACTCAGTATTTATACATCAGTGATATTTTAAAAACGGTTACTGGGGAGTTTTGGTGGGACGGGGTTACGACACAGAGGCTGCTCCCGACACCGTGTGACCAGCGCTCATCAGAGTGAAGGATTGTGGGTAGAAACCGTCCCCTCCAGCTCGTGCTCGCTGTTCTTTTAGAGAGTTTTATATTGTGTTTCCCCCGTGTTGTCCCGTTGTTGTGCTGTCCACACGTGTAAAGTGAATTGTTCCTTTATGTGGCACGTGGAGCCAAAAGGTTTTCAGTGCTGCCAAGTCGTCCAGCAGGTGATTCCACTGATAAACACTCACATTCAGCCTCAGAGGAGGAAGCAGTCCCACTCACCGCTGTTTGAAATGCTCCTTTCACTGGGCTCAGACAGCCGGCTTTGTGTCGGCTTCAGGACTCTGTTGTGGTCTTTGTGGTGGTCACACACAAAGAAGTGAGGCTGCAGATAAACCATCTTCAAAACAGCTTTTTATATCTGTCTGAGAAATAAGCAGAATGTGTGAAATTGAATGTAATAAAAGTCAAGTAAGAGCCCGGAGGAAGGAGAGGACGAGGGGAGCGACCGCGGCCACAACACGATGTGCAGCTTGTAGAATTAACATGTTTTTTAATGTATTCCTGCTTCCTCAGAGCAGATAAATGTTTATTTGCTCTCCAGGCCCGGCAGTGCCGAGTGTGTGAGGGAGGCCCAGATGGATTTTGTCAGATGTGAGTTCAGAGGCTGTAAAGCTCAGTGACAGAGCAGACTGTGGTCAAACACCAGCGGCTAGCAGGCAATTTACTCCACACCAAACATTTATTAGAGTCTAAGCTGCTGCTGCTGATGGAGGTTTATCTTCCAGGTTCACTTCTCCGTCTCTGATCCTCTGCTCAGCCCTCTTTCTTTTCTTTGTCTCTCTTCATCCCCCTGTGCTTATTTGGAACAACACCACCCCAAAAATGTGGCGTTTTTTTTATGTGTTACTGTATTAAAGGAGCACTCCGGTGATTTTAAACTGGAGCACTTCGATATTTTGGTGAGGAAACGACTGGAAGGTAATCTGGTAGGTGATCCTTTGGGACAACTGCACCTGATCACAGTAGGTCCACTAAAAGAGCTTGTTTGATCCACTGACAGGCTCAGAGTGTTATTCTAAGTGTGTGACAGCATCATGGAAAGGATCCCTACAGAGAGAGACCTGGAAGATCCTTTTGGTTTAACCTCAATGGATGCTCATTAATACCAGGTGTGATCAGGTGTGATCATCTCTCAGCAATCAGTTCACCTTCCTGCTGCTCCAGACATCCTCAAACAGCCTGGACACTGAGCACAGGTCGGGGTGGGGGGGGCACCGCTGCCTTTAAAATGTTCTAAAGGTCTCACTTTTGAAACTATTTGAACTTTTTCATTGTGCACAGGGAACAACACACACACACACACACACACACACACACACACACACACACACACACACACACACACACACACACACACACACACACACTCAGGTTTAATCCCACACCTCATATAGCTTTATGAGCAGCTCACATCACCTGGGGAAGAAGTGTGTGTGTGTGTGTGTGTGTGTGTGTGTCAGAAACCTCATTAATACAACAGTGTGTCCAGAGGCTCTGTAGCACCTGATGAAACAAAAAAAAAAACCCCAAAGTCCCACAGTTGAAATAATGCGCACTTATTTTGAAAAGCCCCCCAAATGAAACAGCATATTATATTATAAGAAAACAGACGACTGCAGCAAAACGTGAAGCGGCGTGTTCCAGCTGCAGACCGTGTTCAGGTGACCAGATCCCCCATTTATCTCACTCAGAGCGTGCTCGTGGTCCCACACGGCAGCGGGAGGAAGCAGTTGGACCGGACGGCTGTTTGAGCAAAGCATTTGGAAGCGACTGCTCAGTTTGGAGCAGTCACTTCCTGTGCGGAGGAGATTTCCCTCCAGTCACCAGACTGACACCAGAATTCAATTTGGACAAACCGGGAGCTGCGATGAAACGTCCAGTGGGGACGCCAACTGATGGAGGGAACAGTTGGTGAGCGGCGGGCCGCTACAAGCCAGAGGCATGTGGACACAGGAACACTATATCAATATTTGAAGGAGCCTTTTAACAGTGCTGCTCTAACAGCCCCCCCCCTCAGTCACAGCCCCCCCCTCCTCACACAGGGCCAGCACTGCTCCACTTCCACTCTGCAGTCTGTCCTCTGAACCTCCATCACTGCTTTGGATCGGACACCAAACAGAACCAGAACAGACGGCCGACTGTCGGGACAGCAGAGCCAACCTGCCCCCCCCCCCCCTCCACCCCCTCCACCCCCTCCAGGACTTATTCATGTCCAGAGTCAGGAAACAGCTTCACAGCAGACCATCAGACTCTGGACACAACCTGTGAGCCCCCCTCCCCCGACGGGCGCCACAACACACCCAGAACGGTTTCTACCCACAATCCTTCACTCTGAGCATGGAAACAAGTCCAAGAGTCAGAAACTGTCTGAACATCCTCCGTCCCCCGTTACTCTGAATTATACCTGTGGAATTTATGTAGAATACACACTGTTGGCCATAAAGTTCCCTCTTCTCATGAAATGATTGTGATTTATTCTGATAAATAAAGTTTATATCTTCTCAACTTTATTGATCAAACTCTTCCAATGTCACAGTCCAACGTGCAGGTGAGCTCCACTGGTGACTCCAGGTGAGTGGGACAGCAGGAGCCTGCTGGTGTGGGAGCCTGGATGAAGGTCAGTGAAGGCTACAGCACATCCAAGATGGCCGCCGACTTACCTGTGGACAGTCTGAATTTATCAGCGACAGACTGGAGGAAGGAGTACGGACAGAAACACGTCTGTCTACGGTGACCAGGAGTCACCTGGTGACCCCGCCTCTCACCCAGAGGCTGCTGGGATTGGCCGCGGCCCCTCAGGTGTAACAGGAAGTGACGATGGATGGACAGATGACGGACGGTTGGATGTTTGTCAGTCTGCTGATGACAGAAAGTTCTTCCTCTTTAAACTTTGTAATGTCGGGCATCATGAAGGAGGAGGAGACGCTAAGTTCTCATCTTATTACTGTTCAGTCTTATCTTTTGCCACTTGATTGATTTGATATTGGATCTGATGAAGGATGAATGAAGTGAAAGATGTTTGTGCTTTGATGAGAAGCTTCACATTTTCCTGCCAATAAAAACACCTTTGAATTGAAAATCAAATAAGAGCGCGAGCGTGCGGCGCAGATACAATCGTCTCCCTGTTTTTATTAGCAGATGGATTTGCCATCGGGCCGCACCATTGGTTTAACCTCCTAATCAGGTATCGCCTCGCTCGCCCTGCTGCTACTGCTTCAATTAAGGCCAAGAGGCTCAGAGAGAGAGAGGGAGAAATAATGAAAGATGGTGGAGGAGATGCAGGAAAATGAAAGTGGCTGACAGAGACAGATAGATGGAGAGATTCTCACGAATATGAAAGAGCTAACGGAAGATAAAAAGAGAAGGACGGAGGCCGGACGATGAGATTATTGTTTATATTTTTCATTTATTCCTTATTTTGTTTATATTCTGGCTGTTTTCATTCATTCGCTCCGTCAGAAGAACTCCATATTTGATTGTATCTCTGCTCGTGTTATTTGCTCTTAACTTCTACCAAATGTATGTTTACGCTCATTATAGCTCATTATTATCTGCTGGGTTTTGTTCAGTGTTTCATTTCCTGCGATGATCTGTTTCACTGTTTTTACACAACAAATATCAGACAGGTTAGAGCTCAACATTTGGGTATTTACAGTGTTTATCACCCTCTGCTGAATCCTCCTCTCTCTCCTACAGGCTGTTGTTTCTCTGTTCGTTACCATCGACGCCGCTCTGAAGCAAGAAGATCGTTTTCAAATGAAGAAAATTGTCTTTAACTCAGTATTTTTAGTTAAGTTGCTGGTTTCTTTCCTGTGAAGTGATGATAGGTGAGATAACGTACAGTGAGTAGTGTCATCACAGCAAAAACCCCCCTGAGGGGCAATAATGTCCACGGCTCCACGCCATCCTTCACTTCACTTCTCTCCAAGCATGAAATCAGGAGACAGATATCAACAACATATTACATCCCGTCCATGTTGAACATCGTGTAGATGAAGCAGCCTGACAGCAGCTGTGCTTCCCTCCGATGTCAAGAGGATTTAAGCCCAAGAAGAAACTGTGACTGAGTGTTTCATCAGAACTTAGTTTCAGTGGCTTCAATCCAGGCGGGAGGACGAAGTCTGACGGACTGACTGTGAACACGTCAGCCAGGTGGGAACATGCTGGTGCTGCTCTCAAAGCAGGTTCACTGTCACGGTCATCAGATGGATGACGTTTTTGATGATTCAGTGAAACAAAAAGTTTACATTCATAAATAAGAGGATAATCAGTGACTTCATGATGACATTTAGGAAGCAAAAGATGAGTTAAAGATGGAGGACAGACTTAAAGCTAAACCACAGACCAGCTGATGTGTCCTCTCTCTCCAGTCCAGACTCCCTGAGCTCCTGCTGAGGGTCAGACACCAGTCGCCGTCTCCTGGAAGCTGCAGCAGACAAATCAGCTCTCTAATTACACCTCTGTAATGGATCCACCTGAGCGAGGTGTCCACTGGCTGCAGGCGGGAGACTCCATCTTGGTTTAATGGGGACTTTGTCATTCAGGCCTGCAGCTCCCTGATGCAAACACTGAGCACTTAACGGGCTTGTTTTCCCCTCCTTCTTCACTGCACCTCTCTTTATTTCCCTCCCTCCTCTCTGCCTCTACCTGGATTATCCTCCTCTCATTATCTCCCTCTGCCTCCCTTCCTCACCTGCTTTTGTTCATTTTGATTATTTTTTCCCTCCGTCTGTCTCTTATTTCCTCCCTCTCTCCCTCTCTCCCTCTCTCCCTCTCTCCCCTCCCACCTTTAATTGAGGGTTTTTTCTTTCCGTTTCCGACTCTATTAACCAGGTTTACTTGTCGACATCCGAGCCCGGCCGCTCCCTGGAGGCCGCCGGTGGATGCCGGAGCTGCCGTCAGTCAGTGGAGAACAGTTTGAACATTTGTCAGAGTGTGAAGCCTTTGGGGGGGGGTGTAAGCCGATAGATGGGGTGGTGCGGTGTGACGTAGCCTACAGCTGCCACTCTGTTTCTGCTGCGCTCCACACTGTGATGAATGACGGGCACAGCTGGAGCACGAACAGTCGGCGACAAACCAGAATCAGGATGGAGATGGAGGTCTGAAAGAAAAGGTGAAAGCAAAGGTTTACATAAAGGTTGGAGGTGACGGGGGGCCAGCCAGGCAGTCCAGGGTTTAAGGTTCTGATGTCAGACTGAGTGGATTCTTCCAGATCAATAAATCCACTTTCACAGCGTTTGTCAGTCAGAACTTTGTGTTGATGTGACGAAGCCACAGTGAGACTTGAGGACAGAATCAGAGAACTTGAACAGGAATGAATATAGAGACGATATAAAGTCAACCAACGGTCCGACTCACTGCTGCTCACAGGGAGGAAAAGCAGGAGAGCTTCTGTGACCTCTGGGTTTATTTAGATCTGTTGTTTCTCTTTAAATGATAAATGATGGGTCTAAACATCCTTCTAATATTACTGTTATTGACACACAGGATGTCTTAACAGATGAAACCTTCACCGCACATTGAGACAATCATCTCTTTCAGGCTCCTCAGGTGACAGCGAGGCATTTCCCATCATGCACTGGGTCTTACAGCCGCCGTGACCTCATGAGGTCACCGTCGAGCAGGTCGGGATCAAATGGGACACAGATCTGAGCGGCAGGCGCTGAGCGGAGAGGAAGGAGGGACGGGTGAGTTATTGGGTTCAGGTGGTCAAAGAGGAAACAGGTGAGCAGGTGGGAGTCAAAGGTCAGGTGACCGGGGGGGGGGGGGTCAGGTGGAGACGGACTGAGACAGAATGAATCTGCTGGATTCAAAGATTTATACGACAAAACTTTTCAAACATTTTGGTGAAGATTGTTTAAACATGTGTGAAGAAGAAGAAGAGTGTGGAGGAGCTGAAGGAGGTGATGAGAGTTCCTTCAATACTTTGACTTTTGTCTTCATTATGTAAAACTATTGACGCTGCAGTCAACAATGTTTTATTGGAAGTAAAATAAATCTTTATTTTAGGGAAAGGGCAAAAGGGAACGTTTTAATCAGTGCTGCCCACCAGAGCTTCGGATTCACCACATAAAAGTTGTGGCTTTGCATTAATACGTTTTTAATCACACATTTATTGAGCAGTAAAGGAAACTATCAGTAGTTAAGCTGTTGGGTTTATTCTGCTGCAGAACATCACAGTTCAGAGTGAAGCTTCATGGAGATAATGGTTCAGTGAACAAATGAGAGGCTTTGATGGAGAAGTTCAGACTTTGGATGATGCTGAAAGTGGGAAAAGGTTTAGACCAAGTTTAGACTAAAGTTTAGACCAAGTTTAGACTAAAGTTTAGACTACAGTTTGAATGAGATTTTAGATTAAAGCAACAGTCTGTAACTGAATGTAACTGCAGCCTCAGACGGTCGTTACAGGACAAGCGAGGAGCGACAGACCTTCGACACCAGGCCGGGAACAGCAGCCTTGTAGAAGCTCACTGGGGGAGTCTGATTCTGGTGCTTGGAGGACGGAGAGGATGAAAGAGACGCCGTTCTGCCTGTTACAGGTCCTAATCCTGAAGCTGCTATTTAAAGAGTTCAGACAAAAAGTTTAAAGTTGGTCCTGGAGGAAGATCTGGATCGAAGGTTTGGAAAAAGGTTCAAAGGCTGGAAGAAGATGTTCATACAAGGACGTGGAAGACGATTAAAGTCTGGAGGACGATCGTAATGAAGGTGAAGAAGATTCTTCCTGTGTGAACTCAGGACTGACTTGTTTTAACTGATATCACTCACATCACACATCAGCTAACCTAAACATAACCGCTCTGCGACCACCGGCTGAAGTGTTTCTGACCGTGGAATCAGAGCTCGTAGTCCGTGAGACAGACACGTGAAACGCTTAAAGACGTGACGGTGAAATGTCCGGCTGGTTCAGAGGAGGTGCAGAGAGGCGGTTTGTCCGCAGGTCAGAGGTCAGAGGAAGGTGAAGGTCTGAGCAGGAGAATGTTTGGATCCATTTCACAAAGCAGACGGAGGTTCAAGCTTTTATTAGCGAGAGCAGACAAACAGCCTGCAGCTGCTCTCACTGTACACCAGTCAGTCCATTTAATCTGCCCAGCAACCACAAATGACATTTTAAAGTCTGTGTTCATTTTCCAGCCTGAGAGCAGCAGAAACAGCCAGAGGCCCCCCCGCTGTTTACCAAGTTCACACTGACGCTATTCCGCTGTAATACGACTCAATACTTCAGGCCTCTGGCCACTCAACCAACACGCCGGATCACTGAGAGGCTGCCGTGTGATAATAACAGCCAAAGGTAATGTGCATGCAAGTGTAAATGTTAGCGATAGAGAGAGAGTGTGTGTGTGTGTGTGTGTGTGTGTGTTTGGGTGAAATCTATATTTCTGTTTGGCTGCTCGAGCCGCCAACAGCAGCAGATTGATGCCAGGAACCGTCGGACCGTCGGCCACATCTGGACCCACAACAAACCTGCTGCATGTTAACGAGACGGCCCGAGTATTAGTGATCGGACAAACCCTCATTATATCTGTGTGTGTGTGTGTGTGTGTGTGTGTGTGTGTGTGTGTGTTTACAGCTTCCAGACAAGAAGTAATAGATCCAGAGATCTGTCTGAAAGTCTAATCCCCCCCATCACTGCTGTCACATTAACAAGCTCATTTCTCTGTCAGTGTTTTGTAGTGTTGCATTGTTTAATATGCAGCGTCATACTGTGTGTGTGTGTGTGTGTGTGTGTGTGTGTGTGTGTGTGTGTGTCTGTGTGTGTGTGTGTGTGTGTGTCAGGCCATTAGAAAGTGTTAACTGACTGTTATCAGTGTTTCTGAATGTGAGTTCTGTTCATTTCTTTAGTCGTTTCAGATCAAACTAAGTGTTTTCAGTCTAAACCTGCTGCTCAGGTTTGATCTGGTCCACATGACCCAGATCACAACCGTTTATCCAACATGTTTGAGACGAGACGACGCGATGCACGATTTTGATAAACGACCAAGATGGCTGCCGCTGCCGTCGTGTCGATATTAACGGAACTGGACGTGTATTTTCTGCTGAACTCAAAGCTTCTGTTGTTT
The DNA here is from genome assembly GCF_042242105.1 of Pempheris klunzingeri. Lineage (NCBI taxonomy): Eukaryota > Metazoa > Chordata > Actinopteri > Acropomatiformes > Pempheridae > Pempheris > Pempheris klunzingeri. Next base: position 26,670,420 of record NC_092020.1, read on the forward strand.
AGTAAAAGTTTAATCTACGTTCAGCTCTTCGTCATGTTTCATCACTCTGATTGATCGTCGTCGTGTCCAGAACCAGTTTGTTCTTTAACGTGTCCTCATGGTTCTTCTGGTCGGCGTTACAATCTGAAATCTGGATTTAAAAGCTGGTTATCAGGACTTTTAAGGTTTCACACTTGTGGAAACAGGCAGCAGTCACACACACACACACACACACTCTGCAGCGTTGTCAGGTGACCCACAGGCCCCGCTACAATAACAGGGTATAAATATAAAGCTGTACACACAGACACATGAGCCACTTCGGATCGCATCCTGACTGACAGCGCCGCCGCCGGCCCTCTTCCTGTTAGCGGGGATGCCCTCTGCTTCTGACGCCGTTTGAAAATCCTCTCCTCAGTTCGGCAGGAAGATGAAGGAGAGTCTGCGTGCCTGCAGAGCCTCGCCGCCTCAGGCATGATGTCGCAGAATTTGTTTTGTTTTTCCACCTCACTCCTCTTCTCCTTTCTTCTGCGAGTCCTTCGCTGCCTCCCGTCTGCAGAAATAGATACGAGCTCAGTGGGTTTGGTGGAGCAGAAAAACACCAGAATATCAGAACTATCAAGGATGAGTGTGGTTTCATGGTGTAGTGAGCTCCTGCTCCGCTGCTGCCGCCTGGAAACCAGACGGATCCAGTTACTGATCAAGAGTTAATAAACTGGACCCTCAGCTGACACAACTTACATTCAGTCAGTCAATCAGTGACTACAGGACAGATCATTAAGGGGCGGCAGTTACAGTGACAGAGGAAGAGCTGGAGAGGAGATACCAGTTAAACAGCCACTAGGACTTCTATGAGTTGATTGTATTGAGGTGCTGAGACGAGCTAACTGATCACCAGTTAACATCTGACTAGTTTCATGAGTCGGGTCCATTAACCCTTCAGAGTTTTTACTACTTTTCATTTTCCCTTTGTGTTTCCCATTCAAACTGCTTAGCTTGTCTTTCTTTGTGTCTTTCTCTTCAGCACAACCTCACCTATGTGATTCTACAAGTATTTATTTATTCTGACATAATATATGGACACACTGTATGTAAAAGTGCAAAAGAAACACAAAATCCGAGCAGGAACTAGTTGGATCTTTGGAGGAGCGGGGGTCTGCGCGGACACCTCCTCTCCTTCGTCTTCACGTGCAGCATCCTCTTCATCCTCTGAAAGGAGTCTTCCTCAGAATCAGAACGTTCTTCCCCAGATTCAGCATCTTCTAATTCGTAGAAGAGCTGTAGTGCGCCACTTCGGCTCTTCATAACTTTAGTCTTAATAGGCCGATCGACAAAATTCAAACACTTGTAAAAAGTTTGAAGTGTCCGCTTTCCAACAGTCTTTGAACTGAGCACCTGCCTGCTTGTGTCACAGCTTTACGTTTTCAAACGTGCGACATGAGAACACACTCATCCTCTCTGGTGCTTCATCACGGTGAAACAGCTGACTGGGATCAGGATTACTGATGTCAGAGACTTTTATTGTTTGGGTTTATTGATTTCTCATTTATTGAAACAGGCCTTTGAGAACAAGGACCCTGATTATATTTCACATACAGCAATAAAAACTACATCAACAGCTTCCTGTCATGTGTTCACTCTGCACCACGTCAGTCAGCACACATCCAAACTGACTGATTGATTAACTTACAAGTTTCTACAGATTGATCCACTTGTGTGAAGCTTTATTTTTAAAAGCCAGTTTCCTCCTTTCAGAGCTTGTTCACTGTGTGAGACAGTTGGCTGCAGTGAGACCACAGCGACTCTGCGTCCTGTTTGTTTAAAAATGACTTGACATGAAGTGACTCGACTTGTGACTTGAGTCAGTTCGATGTTCCGGTGCGTCTCTCTGCGGACGCCTCCAGAGGAAGTCAGTAATATTCAGCGGCTGCTTTTGTCTTCTAAGGCGTCTCATTTGGCCGTTAATGCCCTGGAAGGAGACTGTGCTCGCTCCTCCTCTCTCCTGATGCTAATGCTATCAGAGACACGGAGCGTCTGCTGGAAATCGCCCGGCGGACCTTCCACCTCTTGGCATTCTTCTCCTCGCTCGGCCGTTCACAGACTATTAGAGCGTTTACGCCGCAGGTAGAGAGGCTGAACTCATTTCACGGGTTAATTAGAACAAAAGGATCAGCCTTTCACCAGCCTTTCGATTATTGAAAGGTTGTGGCTCGCTCTCCTCCCCGCGGGCCTCCGGTGAGAGGACAGAGTATATTGGGCTCTATCACGGCTAAATGCCACCTATCAATCACCTGATCACGCCTGGCCGCCGTCATTAGCGTCCCGTGATTGAGAGGTAAGCTTTGTAATCATCCGCAGGCTCATGCAGAGTGAGGATATTAATATGCTGCATGGCTGCGGGAAACAAAACGACAAGTTGGGTCAACTTTGTGCGACGAGAGCGACCAGGCGGAGCTGAGCGCCGCCGGTCGGATCTGTCGGCCATGACAAGATGGCGGATGATGCCTGCAGCTGCAACACTGGTGAATCGTCTGATGACTTCCTTCGGTGGGATGAAGAGCTTCTGGCAGGAAACAACTTAGATTAATACTTTAGTCCAGCGGCCTTTAGGCTCATCTCCATCTGAAGTATCCGATATCGATCCGTTACAGTCCGGTCGGGACGGTCTAGGTCCTTCTACACATCCTGGACTGTCCTGTTTGGTTTTACGGCCTCTGTACGTGTCACCATGGTGACCTAATCTCAAAGTTTTACGGCAAGTTTGGCTGCACCCGTACGACGACATCGCTCGACTGCTGCTTGTCTGTCTGTCTGTCTGTCTGTCTGTCCTACCTTTGATAATATAGATAAAAGCTTTGAATCTCAAACCAGAACAGGAAGCGTTGGGTTAAAAACATTCTTCATGTCTGTTTCATATTCATATTCTACACGCAGATATTTAAACTGCGCTGCTGAGGAAATAGGAAACTGTTAATTGATGCATCACCATATTAACTTTATGTGGTGAAAACATGTAACTGTTGAGTTTACAGCCTCACATGTGAAGAGACGCTCTCATCTGAAACCTCCAGAGCTCGACTGAGCCGAGCAGCAGAGGAAGTGACAGGACGGCCTCATTAATCAACAGCGTTCCTGCAACGCTTTTTGAAGACCCTCCACTCTGTTGCCATCTTAATGGGCTCGTGTGCACCGCTGACAATGACGGGACAGACACATCACATAAACAGGCACTCTACTTGCAGTGTGGCTCTTGTGACAGATGATGAAAATCAGCTGTGATGGCGGCGAACAGCTGGAAACCTTTTGAGCTCTAGTTTGTCTGTGGAGGCTCTTTGAAGGTTGTGACCCCTTATTTTGTTCATTAACACCTTCGGCAGTTGGAGATCTGTGGTGTCACAGAAGGATTACTTTGGGATCACAGGACAGAAAAACGTGGTGAGCAACCTTTAAAAGGAGACCTCCCTTGTTTCTACCCATGATCCTCTCTGTCCTCATCCTGGTGTGTGAGTGACTGGTAGGTAGTAAAAGTGTTGGAACTGGTCCAGTAGATCACCTCAGCCAGCAGACACCAAACGGGCTGCAATGGCTGCAACGTGATCCTTTGGGACAACTGCACCTGATCACAGTAGGTCCACTAAAAGAGCTTGTTTGATCCACTGACAGGCTCAGAGTGTTATTCTAAGTGTGTGACAGCATCATGGAAAGGATCCCTACAGAGAGAGACCTGGAAGATCCTTTTGGTTTAACCACAAACAGCACACACACCAGACTACATTCACTAAAACAGGGATTTTAGAGAACAGGACACAGGAGCTGTTTGGTGTTTTAAACAGTCGGTCCATCAACCAGCAGATCAGTAACTACAGAATGAATCTTTTAGGAGTTAATGTTTAATATCCAGCTTGAGACGAGATGTTTACCTGTGCATGAAGGTGTGCTTTTTCAGAGACCATAAACTATCCGGCAGCTCGGCTCTGATCTATAACTCGTGACTTTCTCAGTAGCTTTTCATTGATCGGCTTCAGCCAGATAAAGGTCAGGAGTTCACGGAGCTGCGGCCATTTCACCATCACTTCCACCGCTCCTCACTCCCGGCAGAAAAACCAGAAGGTCTCCTGTCAGCATTACACATTCTTTCAAAAGTGAGTAGGAAGGAGGACTGAGAATATGACCCTGATTCACACTAACTCAACCTCCTCTGAATCTCAATGATGCACAGAAACATCTGCTCCCTCTCAGCGCTTTAAAAAGCTTTCTTCATCATATTCACAGGAGTCTTTTCATTAGCTTTCTGTATTTTTGTTCTGGCCCTCTTCAGCGCTGAAATGACGAGAATCAAGGAAAACATTCACAAGTCAAAGGCAGATAAGTGATTCAGGTCTGCGTCTCTGTCGGCCTTTGGAGAGGAGAGAGAATGATTAAATTCAGCCGAGGAAATAAATCCTCATATCCAGCACAGAGCCCAACAAACTGATCCAGGAACTCACATTATGGAGGCAACACAGTCTCACTTTTAATAAGTAGAAATATAGAGAGTGTCAGCACACGCATTGTGTTAGTGTCGAGGCCGGAGACAAACTTTTTTGTATAAAAAGTTTGTCCTGAAGGTTTTTAAAGAGGTCTGGTCACACCCAACACGTCCATGCAGAGTTAGCCTAGCTTAGCATAAAGCCTGCAGGCCAGGTCAGTCAACATGTTCTACTGTGGTGGTTCATTTGTACTGAGATGAAGATTCCTGGTGGGACCGGCAGCTCTGTAGTAAAACCTGTTGGGGATCAAATGAAGCTGCTGGACCCTGAAACCCAGTCTCACCTCAGGGTCCCTGGGGTCCTTCAGGTACAGCTCAGGACGACAGTGCTTTACGGTAGTTTAAAACATCCCTGATTTGGTCTGGACCTCGTCCATCTTCAGCCCGTGTGTTGCCTTCATGTGTTGTCACGTAAATAACAAACTCCAGCACAGAACAGGAAGCAGTTCAGACTATTTACACTAAAAAGAGCGTGAGGCACGACCCCAACCTGAGCATCATGCCCTCCGTCAGGTCACATGATCACCAGCAGGTGAAGGACGCCTGTTTAAGTGAACAGTTTATTTTCTGAGCACTTAAAGAACGTTTGTGTCTAGTCTAGTTTTTTACCTGCGCAGGGACCACAGGTATACTGACGGCATGTTTATGTTCATTAAAAGCTTAATTTCTTTCAAATAAATACATGAATGAATGAACTAAACTTCTCATCCATGTTGATCATGTGTACTTCAGATCAGATGATAAATAAAAAGTGGTTTGTAATAACCTTAACTCATATCGTATTGTGAAGGTTCACCGTGGAGGATGAACTCCTGCACATCTTCATGCTACGACTGGAAAAGCAAAGCAGCATTATTGTCATTACTGAAATGGTGTTTCAGAGATGACACGCTGGTGCGAACGTCTGGATTCAAACAGGACACGTCCCCCCCCCCCCCGAAGGAAGCAGACCTGAAAATGATGTTAATGTCTGAGAGTGATGGCCGTCGGCGTGTTGGGTTTGTTCCAGGTGTCTCTGGTTGGTTTCCCTCCGTCACGTCCTGCAGGTTGTCATTGATTTACCAGAAAATAAGAAGCTGAGTTTCCTACCAGACAGAATTCCCTTCGCTTCGGATCAGCGCGACACGTTCTGCTCGACCAGTGAAATGTCTTCTCCCAGATATTACACACCCTCTGAACTCCATCAGTCACAGCAGGATGAAGTTTTCAGCCCCACAGACGATGGTGGGGGGGGCGGGGATGAGTGACAGGTCGTCCCCGGTCGCCATGGACACCAAGCAGGGCCGCAGTCGCTGACGCCCGAGGTGTCCTGGACCCCCCAGGACAGAGCGGAGATGAGCAGGTGTCGTCCTGTCGGTGATGCGGAGCCGTCACCACGGAGACGGGAGGACAGTCAGCAGTGATGGAGGGAAAGAAAGGGATTAACAAGCAGTCCCACGTGAAGAGGAAGGTTTCTGGTCTGCTCTGGACTTTCACACACGTTTATTTAGTTAGTTAGTTAGTTAGTTAGTTCTAGTTAGTTCTAGTTAGTATCACGGTCAAACTGAAGCAGCAACAACAATCACATTAGATTTATATACTGTTCCCCATAAAGTTGGAATAATTGTTCAATACCCCCAATTTAGTTAAAGCCTGAATCCACAGTCTGCAGGTTCACTGTGGTTTAAGTTTCACTGTGATCTGTTTGGAAGAGTTTGATCAATAAAGCTGAGAAGATATAAACTTTATTTATCAGAATAAATCACATTGTCACAATCATTTCATGAGGCGAGGTGTATGGGCGACAGTGTATATTGTTACTGCTTTTTCAGCCAGAGCACTGAAATCTGACAGAACATTCAGTTTTCTTCTTTTTCTTTGTTCAAACTGTTTGATTCATCTGGTTTTTATATAATTTATATAAACACATAATGTACACATTCTCCCTCTGAAGTCGTCAGATAGCTTCAGTCAGTTCAGACGCTGTGAGTTCTTCTTCTGTGTTTTTACGTTCAGGGCTCCGCGGTCTAGTTAGCACTAATAAATATGTGAGGTTAATGTTATGAAAGGGACACAGTTTGGTTAGGTTTAGGCACCAAATCTACCTGGTGAGGTTTAGAATAAGGGTTAGGGTTAGTTGGTAATGAAGCTAACTGTAGTCAGGTGAGGGTTGTCGTTGGGAACCTCTTCTCGTGGTCAAAGTGTTTGACCTTCTCGCTCTTTATTCTCTCTTACTAGACGTCAGCTGACTGATGTGGCTTCAGAGGGCGTTAGGGTTAGGGATTGATGTGGGAGGGTTAGGGTTAGGGATTGATGTGGGAGGGTTAGGGTTAGGGTTAGGGGTTGACGTGGGAGGGTTAGGGTTAGGGTTAGGGGTTGACGTGGGAGGGGAGCCCACAGTGAGGGACGGTTTGATGAGCGGAGTGAGGACGGTTTATCGTTCAGTTTGTGGTGCTGCTGAACTGGACGTCATGATTTCGTAATGATTCTGCAGAACAATCACGAGTTTAACGTTCACACACCGAAGAGTTTAGACGATAGAAACTCCAGTTTGTGTGAGGAGGATTGTGGGTAAATCATTCTATTTTGTCAACTTGTTAATATTTCTAATAAATTCTCATCTAATAAATTAAATGATTAAATCTCTCAGCACATCACAGTTCGACTAGACTGCATCAGTCTCAGCTGGTTTTCCCTCATGAATATGAACATCATTATATTTTACTTAGTTTGCAGCAGGGAAACAAAAATATGACTTTTACTGAGTGATACGACCAAATTAAAGTTTATCATATCCTCATTCACGCTAGCGTCGGTTTGTGGGACGGCAACAACATGACTTCCTGCTTCACTCCTTCAGAATAAAAGTGTTTATGTTTTTATGCTAAAGCTGAAATAAAATGTTTAGTCTGGGAGCCTAAAAACAGGTCAAAGGGTTCAAATTAAAAATGTGATGATATATAGAAATAACAACTTTATCTATTTGGCACATTTTAAAACTAAGTTACAAATACATTTACAGTAAGAAGAATAAAATCAGGTCTAAATAAAAGTCCTTTAGATATGAAACTGTTTTCTGATGAAGTAAGTATGTGTCCGGTGCAGCTGAGTCTTGGTCCTAATCTCTGACTGGATCCTCCTGTAAACGTATCCTGTGAAGACGTGAAGTGTCCTCTGTGTCTCGCTGACATTTTGCAGCTCTGAGTGTCTCTGAGTGTCTCTGAGTGTTTGAGGCGGCTCTGATTTAAATGCTGCTATTTGTTTTTCTTTAAAGCAGCAGCAGAGTTACAGGGCAGTGAACTAGAAAATGACATTTTAAAGTCATCTGTAGCTTCTGCACTGTGTTGTGCCCTTTCCTCAGCGGGGTAAATATTAACACCTCCTCCTCCTCCTCCTCCTCCTCCTCCTCAACACATCAAGCAAACTGAAGGAAGCTGTGGTGAAACAGGGCGATGCTTTACTTTACTTTACTTTAATACAGACGTAACACAACGTGTGTGAGGGTCTGATTAGTATCTAAGTCTGAACATAAACCTGATTGAAGTTTAGCTGCAGCACTTCAGCTCCAACATTTGGTTTCAGGGTGAAATCTCTCAAAAAGTGATTCAACAGATTCATTAAACTTGATGCAGATATTAGTTGTGTCTGGATGAAGAACTGTAAAGATGTTAATGATCCCCAGACTGCACATCGGAGGGAAACATTCAGGGACACCGACTGAAACTCAGTCTGTGTAACGACGTGATGTCGACGCTGCACGGTGCTGATTCTGCATCATTTGGCGGTCGTGATGATTTATGTCTGAATATTAGAGCCAACATGGCGTCTGAGACAGACAGGAAGGACTGAAGCAAGAGGAGGAGGAGGACCAGGACCAGGACACCTCCCCCCGGGGGGGTACAGTACATCTAAACGTTGTTAAATTAATGTGTGCTAATGAGTGTGAGGGGGGTTCTGATGTCTTTGCTTTCTCTGATTCAGGAGGAGACTTGAAATGATCCTCAGTGAGTTCACAGACCAGCTGCTGTGACACCAAACCACCAAACCAACCCCCCCAGCAGCAGGCCCTGCTCTGGCAGAGGAGCCTGGGGCCTTTATCACCTCCCTCCTGGACCAGGTGCTCCTCGTTCAGGGCTGATCAGGAGCAGGAGCGCTGGGCGGAGCTCCAGGAGAGGACGAGGGACAAACAGAGCAGGGAACACTGATTAATACTGAACACATTTAAACATGCTGTTCTCTTTGCTTCTCTACATGAGAGTTACTGTACAGGTTTAATCTGCTGTTCTTATTACAAACAAATGAACTGACCCAAAGCAACATGCTGGTCCGGCTCATAATACTGTCTGACTTCCTGTCTGACTTCCTGTCTGTGGTCCGTTGGTTCCTACTGAGGACACAAACCTCTTTCCCCTTAAAGCAGCTCGACTGTAGTTGTTAACAAATGTTACTCAGACATTTGTTGGGGACTACTTTCAGTGGCGGATGAATCCATGTGTGCTCCAGTGAGTGTTTGAGGCAGCAGGTTGTTTGTAGGACTTGAACAGCGCTGTGTTATCTGTGTGTGTGTGTGTGTGTGTGTGTGTGTTATCTGTGTGTGTGTGTGTGTGTGTGTGTGTGTGTGTGTGTGTGGACTCCAGAGAGCGTCCTGCTAGAATTAAAGGTCAGATAAAACAGGAAGCTGCTGCTCTGAGTGCAACATGTCGTCAGTCTGTGTACAAGCTGGAGGAGGCGCCCCCCCCCCCCCCCCCCCCCCCGCCTGAGGTCCCAGCAGATGAGCGTCTCTGCTGGGACGCCGCTTGCTGTCGCCTCCGCCTCATCATCTCCGTGTCCTCCTGTCCGTCACACGGGGCCCCGCCTCCTCGCCGGGCTGATTGGCCCCATTAGTCCAGCAGATGTGTGGATCGAGCTGTCGAACCCAATCAGGTCATCTGGAGCCTCATCTCCACAGGGAGCCTCCTCCTCCTCCTCCTCTTCCTCCTCCTCCTCCTCCTCCTCTTCCTCCTCCTCCTCTTCCTCCTCCTCCTCTTCCTCCTTTTTCTTCACTCTCCTCTTCTTTTTCGTCTCTCTTCTTTCTAATATTTGTTTTCTTTCAGTCCTTCTTTCCTTTCCTTTCATCAGCTCTCTAACCACAACGTTCCTAATGTTTTCTCCTCTCCTTGTGTTTCCTTTCCTTCTTTCTTTAAATCATCTGAACTTCCTTCCTTCTCTGCTCATTTATTTTCCTTAATTTCTTACTTCTATGTCCTGCTCTTTGTGTTCTTTCCTTCCTCTCTTTTATTAAAAGTATGTGATGAAACACAGTTTTTAAAACCTCCCACATCGGAGCAGTCCTCTCTCCGACAGTAAAACTAAATGACTTCTGCACAGTGAATCCGTTCGAGTCCATTTTACTGCTAATGCCAGTCGACTTTTCCTGAAGTGAAACTCTGAGGATGCAGAACTTCTGCTCCAGTATTTTTCCACTGAGGTGTTGTGATCATTTCTCTCCCTTCGTCTCCCAGCTGACTGACGTCCTGCTCGGCAATGATTTTTCAAAAGGTGGACAGTTTCTGCTCTTCACAGGCCGACTGTGTGTGTGTGTGTGTGTGTGTGTGTGTGTGTGTGTGCAATTAGAGAGTGAGAGAGTGAGCGAGTGCAGCATGTCAGTAGACTCTTGACAAACTTGCCGTTGGCAGCGCAGCTCCTCATCATCTCCACATCGGGATAAAATGAGCCCCTGAGACCGGTGCCCCCGAGTCCCTCAGTAGACTTAATTTAACAGAGTTAAAATCAATTCCTCTGCTCTCTCCTGGGTCAAATTAACCATCTCCTCGTATGAAGAAGCACCAACTACTTGACAGCTCGTCCAGATCCCAACTGTGTCCGTCTGTCTGTCAGCTGGCAGAGCGCTTTTCATTTCTCGCCCGCTCTCCAACTCTCTCTTGGAGCGTGGGCCGGCCGCATGGCGAGCTCCGACCTGCCAGCCGAGCGACTGGATGGTGACGGCGCCGCTCTCCATGTCTCGGCGTGTTCGGCTCACAGTAATTGCTCTTATTTGTTGAGACGGACAGGAGAGATGACGGGCGCCGAAACCGAGCGCTTCCCTTCCCACTGACGGAGGCTGGAGCGGGGAAGCGGGGAGGTCGCGGCGTTAATGTGCCGCTTATGTGACAACATTCGGAGAGATCTGGTAAACAAGCAGCGAGGCCGTCCGTCTGACGGACACGACGAGTCGCAGCTTCAAGTGTGAAGCAGCAGTGACGTGTGTGACGCTGACGTTCAGGAGGACAAGATGGTCCTGGTCACGCTCCCTCCGACGTCTCCGTCAGTCCGTCAGTCCGCTCCTGTAAACAGGAAGCTGATCAGGTGGTCAAAGGTCAAAGGTCAAAGGTCACTGTGACCTCACAGAGCACCTTTCTGCTTCGTCTGTTTACTGCCTGTTTATCTGTTTACTGCCTGTTTACTGCCTGTTTGTCTGTTTACTGCCTGTTTATCTGTTTACTGTCTGTTTACTGTCTGTTTGTCTGTTTACTGCCTGTTTATCTGTTTACTGCCTGTTTACTGCCTGTTTGTCTGTTTACTGCCTGTTTATCTGTTTACTGTCTGTTTACTGTCTGTTTATCTGTTTACTGTCTGTTTATCTGTTTACTGTCTATTTACTGTCTGTTTACTGCCTGTTTATCTGTTTACTGCCTGTTTACTGCCTGTTTACTGTCTGTTTACTGCCTGTTTACTGTCTGTTTATCTGTTTACTGTCTGTTTACTGTCTGTTTGTCTGTTTACTGTCTGTTTACTGTCTGTTTACTGTCTGGTCTGATGTCACCCTGGTGTTGATCCCACAAACGGAGCTTTGGTTGTTGTACTTATATATAAATATTATATCTCATGTATTATATATTATTTGTAGAGAACTAAACATTGATCCTTTGATTGATCCTTTGATTGATCCTTTGATTGATCCTTTAATTGATCCTTTGATCCTGACAACATGTCACACAAACGTCCAACAGGATGAAGTGATGTCAGAGGTCAAAGGTCACTGTGACGTCACAACACTCTGCAGAAACACTGGCAGTGAACACCGTCAATCAATCAATCAATCAATCAATCAATCTTTATTTATATAGCACCAATTCAAGACTCTCTCCACAAAGAGCAGCTCAGACCAAACGACGATTCAGGAACTGAAGACTCCCCACAGAGCTGTGATTAGAATCAGTTCTAGAATAACTTCAGCTGAAGATCAAACTAAAACTCTCTTGTTTCCTCTGAACGATGGAGGAAAAGCAGGAAGTGTTAAAGAAGGAGGCGACTAAACCGGACCGGAGCGCAGATCTGCAGTTAAAGCACTTCGCCGGCGTCGCCCCTCGTTCCGCTGAGCTCCCAGCAGCCTTTGAGCCGCCGTGTCGGCGCAGCGATGCGAGATAAGACCGCGTGTCACAGGATGCCTTTTAATAATGGCCTGGATGATAAATTGCTTTAATCAGCGGAGCGGGTTCTTCCTGTAACTTATGATACAGGAAGCTTGTGAAGAGAATTGTTAGGCCAAGCCTCATTGAGCGTCTTAATGTGAATCTTTATGTGTCCACAATTAGATTAAGGTGGTGACATGGCGGCCGGCCCGGCTGGCGGCAAATCAGGCTCTCTGATGGCTTCTTCCTCCTCCTCCTCCTCCTCTTCTTCAGAGCGATGGGGGGGGGGGCAGGAGTCAGTGAACGGATCAATGGAAGTCATTATATGGTGCTTACCGTTTGGCCAGGTCACACAGTGATGGATGTGCTGTGGCAGGTAATGGTCCTCCGCTGCCTCCCCGAGCTAACGGAGACGATGAACTCTGATGCGTTCGCTTGTCAACAACTCATCCGACTTCGTCTGGTTCAGCGGCCGCCAGCAGGGCCGGCAGAGCCCGCGGGCCGCCTCCGGGGGGGTCACAGTGACGTGACTGTGGCCGAGATGACTCGATGCTCTGAAGTCACACGGAGGGAGAGTTCAACGCTTCGTTTGGGGATCAGAAAGAAAACAGAGCAGGTGATTGTGGCGCCTCTGATTTCACTGTGAGACAAAGACGGAGCATCTCCAAGGTCATGTGACACGTCAAACACATGATCAGATAAAACAGTAAAGACAGAAATCAATAAGAGTCAAATAATAATAATAAGAACTGAAAAACTGGAACATTACTACGAATCCAAATTAACATATTAAATAAATTAATATTAATATAATTAGATAGATGTTATAAATAAAATAGAATGTGATTCTAATAGTAAATATTTCTGTTAGCTGCTCACCACGAACACCTTTGGATCCAATATATTCTACATGATAACATTATATTTCATGGACACATATTAAGGATGTAAACAGACGAATGAATCAACGTGAATCAGTGACGTGAAAAGCAGATTTTCCAGGTGCTGATCTGAAGTCTTTAGGCCAGAGGATCTCGCTCCTGCTCCTCAGAGGATCATCCTTTCCTCCAGCATAAACCTCCTGATAATATAACGTAATATAATCCACATTATTCATGTTGAAGAACGACAACGACAGGAAATAAAATACTTTTTATCTTTAACTAATGTGTTAATATATCAACATATTCATATATTAATGGTCTGACATGACGACCGAACTGTAGAAAACAAAGACGGGACGATGGTCGCCGTCTCCATGGAAACGTCCCGTTAACATCACCCAGCGCTCGATGAGTTAAACTGTGAACTAAAGACAGGAGCTCAAACACTTCTTTATCATCTTTATTAACAAATAGTTCTGTTCTTACCTCGTCTAACGTCAAATCTTCACCTCACCTCTTTTTGGAATTTTTGCTTAAGAAAGGACTCAAACGATCAGACGACAATCAAACTAGTTTGAGTGAAAAGGACCAGAAGAAGAAGAATAAGGAGAAGAGTGATAATCCCAGCCAGCATGGAGGATGCTAAGTGTGGGGGGGCGAGTTAACGGGGATGAACGAGTGAATGTGTCACTTGTGGACATCAGAGGTCCACAGCTGCTGTTTCACTTTATTATGATGCTGATGAAGGTCGGGAAAGGAGCAGGTGAGCCGTGATGCCGATCAGCTGACGAGCTTCGGCCTCCTGACGCAGAATAAATACACTCCTCATGAGGGGAGAAATAAGTCCGACCTGTCGGCCTGCTTTTATCCTGGAAGACGTTCATTGTATCCAGATAAAGCTTCATGAAACAGCTCGACTCGCTGCCGTCACGCCGCCCTCCCCGCACGCTGAAGGAGTGACACGCAGCGGGGATGGAGAGGCCATTTTGTCTTTTTGGAAAGGCACTTTAGCAGCAGAGTGCTTTCATCATTATACGCCACTACAGTCTGGCCATTTGTTCTGACCTTGGGAAATGGTTTTAAAGGTCTGTGAGTGTGTGTGTGTGTGTGTGTGTGTGTGTGTGTGTGTGTGTGAGAGAAATTGCCTGGATTGAGATGTTCCATGAAAATATGTAGTGAACAGCCTCCGTCGGCCAGGCGGGGGTGGATAAGGGGAAAGCTATTTGGGGGACGGGGGCACAATCCAATTTGTTTGTTCACACTCGAGCAGAGCCAGATCAGAACAATTGATACATTAGGACTGGTTTTAGAGAGCAAATATGGCAGAGAGGGAGAGCGGGGGAGGGGGGGGGACTATATATATTGCAGAGAGGTGCTCCAAGAGTAAATTTACCTCACGGGCCATTGCACAGGGCGCAATATGAAACTATGATAAAAAAGAAATTGCTTTATTCTCCGAGTTATCAATATAATTCTGTGTCTGTGGCTCGCCGTCTCATTTTGGCGGCAGGAATCTTTTGTTACCGTGAATTTTCTGTCGCGCAAAAAAAAAAAAAAAAAAACCCTGCACTTGTGAAGGTTCATTCAACACTGAGAGATAAATGTGCTCCAGGAGAGCGATGCTTCACTCAATTTGAAAAGCTCCGGCGTGCTGTAACATCCAAATCCTCCAGACTTGAACATGTCATCTGCGCCTGCAGTGACAAAGGAAATAAATTAGGAAAATCCAATGTCCTTAAATGACAATGTGGTGTTGGGTGAAAAAACAAGTCTGAGCCAATCTTATCAGTGAGTCCGGTTCGGCGTGGCGCTGCACACAGAGGAGGGACAGCTGTTATTTCCTATTCAGCAGCAGGATCCCCGGCCTGATAATGTCTAATAACCCGCCATAAATTAAATCTGCCGCATCAGTGCGCTCACGACGCCGCCGCTCGGATAAATAGTGAGGTTCCATGTCTCAAAACGAGATTTTGGCAAACCATTATGGGAGGCTGTGGTAATCTTTTTTCTTTTTCATTTATTCATCTAATAGGATTATTCATGAGGTGATGATTACAGCTGGGGGGGGGGGGTCAGGTCCTCTTTGTTCAGCTGCTGCACAAATAAACACAGTCAGAGGGTTTGTGTCTGATGTTCTCCTGGGTACAGTTGGACTGGAGGTGTGTTTGACTCATGCTTCACTGTATCACAGCAGAATCTCTGCAGGTGCAGCTGAACGCAGCCGATGTTCTGAGCCGGAGTAGAAAAGTGTCTCATCGGTGTAGACGCCCACCTGACTGGGTGCGGGGGTGTCCGGGTGAAGCGAGCCCCAGCATGAGTGGGGGGGTTCGCCGAGGGGTTCAGGAGCCTGTCGGCCAGGGAGGGAAGCAGGAGAGACATTTCTGCTGCTGTTCAGAAGGTTTCCAGTTTGCAGGGCTGCACAAGAGACACAAGGGACTTTAAACTTTTAGAAGGACTGTGAGGACTGAAAGCTTCTCCTGGGGGGGGGGGCAGGCCTGCATGTAAACAGCTCAGTGGGAATATTATCTGTTTTTGGAATAAGATAATAATCAATGAAAACACACTCTGAGAGCTTTCAGCCTCTTTACAGTGTTTCATATATTCAGATACACGTGGATGAATATGTATGAATGTTTGTGTCTGTAGATCCATAAATACACATGTTAATATGTAGATACATCTGATGCTGAGAAGAGCTGCTGTCTGACGTACGAGGATCAGAACTTCTGTTTGCAGCAGTCATCTCGCAGATGGTCTCAGAGTGTCTCAGATTGTCTCAGATGGTCTCAGATTGTCTCAGATGGTCTCAGATTGTCTCAGATGGTCTCTTATTGTCACAGATTGTCTCAGATTGTCTCAGATGGTCTCTTATTGTCTCAGATGGTCTCTTATTGTCTCAGATGGTCTCAGATTGTCTCAGATGGTCTCTTATTGTCTCAGATGGTCTCAGATGGTCTCAGATTGTCTTAGATTGTCTCAGATTGTCTCTAATTGTCTCAGATGGTCTCAGATTGTCTCAGATGGTCTTAGATTGTCTCAGATTGTCTCTAATTGTCTCAGATGGTCTCAGATTGTCTCTAATTGTCTCAGATGGTCTCAGATTGTCTCAGATAGTCTCAGATGGTCTCAGATTGTCTCTAATTGTCTCAGATAGTCTCAGATGGTCTCAGATTGTCTCAGATGGTCTCAGATTGTCTCTTATTGTCTCAGATGGTCTCAGATTGTCTCAGATGGTCTCAGATTGTCTCAGATTGTCTCAGATGGTCTCAGATGGTCTTAGATTGTCTCAGATGGTCTCTAATTGTCTCAGATGGTCTCAGATTGTCTCAGATGGTCTCAGATTGTCTCAGATAGTCTCAGATGGTCTCAGATAAAACCCAGATGAAACTGAACATACTGTTGATATGACTTCACACTCACATCCTCTCTTCATGCAGCAGGTACAGGTGAAGGTCGGCAGCACACCTGAGGTCGGCTGGTTCCTGCCAAAAAGAGCTAAAAGAGCAACAACGTCTGCTTTTTAGGAATTCAGTTACGACAACATCAGTTTAAGATGAGACAGAAGTGGGAAAGTGAAAGAAAGGGTGAAAATAAAAATATGAATATCCCTAACACCAACACACCCGTACCGTAGGGTGCTTGTTGGTGCGTGGTCACATGGTTCCACCATATCTGGTTTCACCCTGCAGCTCACTATCATCAGCTGCCATATGTGAGAGGACAAAGCTTGGAAGCAGCCCCCCCTCTCAGATCTCATGCTGACGTGGTTAAACCTGACGGAGAAAAGATTACATGTGCTTCGTGAATCTGGACGTTTACACCTTTTCAGCTGGGTGGAGCGTCTCAAACAACCTCCTGAGGCGCTTCAGCCCCTCTGAGTGCTTTTTGGTTGCTTTCACACTTTGCTTTTCTGCCATGCATGAAGAGGCTCGGTGTAAATGGGTTGTTCGATTTCTCCTCCTGTCTCAAAAAGCCCCTCCGACTGTAAATGTGATGGAGTGATGGAGTATTGGGGCTGTTTAAAGCCTGGGGCAGCTGTTACTGCTGTGACAACTCGTCTCAGCGGAGGTGTTTTCAGCGCCCTCTACAGGAACAAGAGGGGAACGGGTGCAGTTTGTGTAGGTTTAGGCACCAAATCCACATTTACGTCCGTCAGTTACAGAAGTGAAGATGAGTTTTGTGTGTGAGTTCAGTGAAAATGACTCAGTGTTGAGGTTTGGTTTCACAGCAGCTGCATCATTTTTCTGTTACAGGAAAAGTTCAGTTAAACGTTAAAGCAGAAAAAAACACTGGAGCTTTTCAGGCTGCGGTGACCTCTGGTGATTCTAACTGTTCTTTAAAATATACTTATTTATGTCTAGTCTGGAGTTCTTGGCTTTGTTTGCTGTCATTAATTTGTTCTCAAACACTCACACAACATTTTGAAAAGGTTAAAGATGATTCTGAACGTGATGATTCTGAAACAGTTTGTACGCTTGCAATCAGAATCAGAGCTCAATTGGTTGGAATGAAGTTTTATAAGTAAGTTTAGGAGCTAAGACGAAGACTCAAACACATTTCAACACATCTTATCTGCTCCTTTTCCTTTTCACATCCCTCCCCATGTAATTTCCCTTTTTCCTCCTCTTTCCCTTCATTTCTCCCTCCATCCCTTCTACATCATCTCGGCTCTCCATCCATATTTTAAATCCACTTCTCCATTTGTCTTTGTTAGAGAGATAATTTGCGGCCATGACTCTCTGTTCCTCTGTGCGATCTGTGTCCCTGAACGCAGCGTGTGCTGTTCAGGCTCCTGCTGTGCAGAGCTGCTCCTTTTTAATTTCCATTGGCGCAGTAAAGAGATATACCTTTAATTTCCTCTCTTTACGTTTGTATAAATCTGATACCACAGTCCTCTCATCTGCTCTCTGCCTCTGCTGTGTCAGAGCTGTCAGACAAACCAAAGTCAAACCAGAGCAGAAGCCTTTTTCCCTCCCCCTCTCTCCCTCTCTCTCCCTCTCTCTCCCTCTCTCTCCCCCTCTCTCCCTCTCTCCTTCCTTTTGTCTCTAAGTAACACTCAAAATAAAAAGCCACTTAATCCATCTTCTCCAGCATAAGGCCCCTTTTCCAGGCAGCAGAGATGGTAAAGTACATAAGTCTGCAGCGACGAGTCAGCCATATACAGAAAAACCATCTGTCTTCATCGTTCTCGGGGCACCATTGATCTGCGGCACTCTGGAAAGTATTTATTATGAAAAGTCTCATTTTTTAAG
Source organism: Pempheris klunzingeri (assembly GCF_042242105.1). Lineage (NCBI taxonomy): Eukaryota > Metazoa > Chordata > Actinopteri > Acropomatiformes > Pempheridae > Pempheris > Pempheris klunzingeri. The sequence goes on from NC_092020.1 coordinate 26,688,433, forward strand.
CGGCCCGTTTAAAGTAGCAGCAGCCATAAATCACCTCTGAATCGGAGCAAATCAGAGCGCCCTCCCCCTGGAATCCATTATTCCTATTATATCAGCTCTAAGTGGACACAACAGCTTAATCTAGTATCGATCTGAGCGTGTGCGTCGGTCATCCCATCCAATCCCGCCCTGATATCTGAGATGCTGCCTGACGAGCCTCGCATCTGCTCTCGCTTTGAATAATCACAGAGGAGAGGCTGCGTGCTAGCTCGGCTAACTCCTTCCTCATTAGAAAGCAATAAATAATGTGTGTGTGAGTGTGTGTGTGTGTGTGAAGTCTAATCCTGGCTAATACTCTGTTTAATACCAGAGAACTTCAGCGAGCTGGCAGCTCTGGTAATTAAGTGAGCAGCAGTCTGTTCTGATGGCTCTCATACACACGGGCATAAATTATTGAAGTGCCGTTAAAATAAATAATGAAGTCGATTGCAGCATTTTGGACGTGGGCGGGAGGTTAAATTATGCATGAGCTCAATATTTGTAAGTGTAATAGGAAGTAAGTGTGGTGGTTTTTAAACCAAGAGGAAATAAATCCCCCACCCACCGCTATTAGCCAGATTTAATTTAAGAGGAGGAAACTCCAGAGTGAAAGTCGACAGCAGATATCAGAGTAAATAAAGCAAAGCTGAAGCAAAGCTCCACCACAGGCAGAGTTTCAGCAGGTCTGACCTCACACCTGGACCTGGACCTGGACCTGGACCTGGACCTGGAGCTGCAGGGTCAGCATGGGTGGGCCAGTGGGGGGGGGCGGCCTGCAGCAGTGTGCAGGGCTTCTTCTACAGTGGCCCTGACAGCTCAACACACACTGCAGGTTAGAGGATCATCTGGACAGTTTATAACTGTCTGAAGTACAGAGAGAGAGAGACAGACATAGAGAGAGACAGACAGAGAGACAGACAGACAGACAGAGAGAGAGAGAGAGAGACTGCATCCTGTCTCTCTCTCTGTCTCTCTCTCTCTGTCTGTCTCTCTCTCTCTGTCTCTCTCTCTCTCTGTCTCTCTCTCTCTCTGTGCCTGTCTCTCTCTGCCTGTCTCTCTCTCTCTGCCTGTCTCTCTCTCTGTGTCTCTAAGCTGCAGCTGTAGTCCTGTAGTTCAGTGCAGTGATGCAGTTGGTGTCCAAGAAGAACTGCAGGCTTCAGTTTGGATTTCTAGTCTCCACCTGATGGAAGCCAGGGGGCGCTCTAGATACCACTCCAGAAACAAAACTTCCTTTTTCTCATTTCAACCCACGAAAGGCAGATTTTTATGAGTAGTAAAAAAATGTAAATGTTAAAATCAGCATCGATTTCGTCACAGTTCAGTCAGCAAATACACAAAACATCTTCACCTGTGCAGCACTTAGACAAAGGAGCCACTGCATGCAGGTGACCATGTTTCCAGGGGACGATAAAAACTGTTCACCTCTTTTCCATCGACAGCTTCCTGCTAATAAAATCCACAGGCTGAAAGTTTCAGTTCCCTCCTTTAGATTAAACATGTAAATCAGATTAACTCGTAGGTGTGTGATGAAGCTAGGCTAGCAGCCTCCCCCATCCTCACCCTTTATGCTAAGCTAAAGCTAAATCTGTGAAATCATCTGACTGACGACGACACTGGAGGAGGATTAGTGTTCCTGTAAGACCAGGAAGTTCTTTCTCACTAAAACCAGTCCAGAGAAACTGCCTGCAACAATTCACAGTGCAGAGTGTCTACATCACACACACACACACACACACACACACACACACACACACACACACACACACACACACACACACTCACACACACAGTCAGGTTAGTTCCTGTCAGTAATGGCCTCCTGCCTCCCTCCTCCGTCTCATCGATAAATAGGCTGAAGCAGAGCGTGAAATGAAAAGCTAGAGAACAGCATGAAATGGGACTAAAGTTGGGAAAATGGACGTATTTATCCTTTTGTTTTTGAAGAAGGCCGGAAAATAATGGCACAATTTTTACATAGAGCCGTGCAATCTTCCCAAACACGGCTGATATTATGCTTACTTCTACGCCCTGCTCTTGTTTTATTGTGTGTAATAATGGATCATTGTCAGCGACGGAGGCTGCCGGAGTGTCGGAGTGATATGCAGATGAGGACGTGTGGGAGGAAATAACAGGAATTATCTGTTAAAACAAACAAAGCGCTTAAATATTTGAGTCGGTGGCCCAGGTGTGTCAGTCACATGTACGTACAGCAACGCTTTATTTCTTGTGTTCTGCAGTTAATGTTTGGCTAAATGTTTGCGCTGACACCCTGACAGAGCGTCACAGGCTCCACTTATTGTATTACTGTGGTTTCTGTGCTCAGGGGGGACGTTTTGGGAGGGAAGTTACATGATAACTAGTTTATCACAACTTCAGTCCGTCGTCGTGCATCACTGCTCTGCTCATCACAAAGTTACACAGGTTTGGACGGAGAGGGGATTTAGTTCAGCGTCTCTGTTTGGGATGAAACCCGTCAGGTTTCATTAAAGGTGAATCACACACACACACACACACACACACACACACACACACACACACACACACACACACTCTTATCTAGTTTGAAATGATGTAGAATAATTAAAGACACAGTCTGTTAATCAAAGCATGTTATTGACATGATTCCTGCTCCTCATGTATGTACATGTATGTTATCAGTAAATCATCATTTATAATTTTTATAATATTTAGAAAGCTGAGCCAACTAGCCTCCACCTTCCAAGAGGAACACAAACCTCTCCCACACGATGAAAAGAAAAGAACGAACTGTTTAAATATGAATGTTCACACATTAATGTGCTGTGCAGCAGAAAGGATCCAGTAAAAACACCAGCATGATGTTTCCTGTCAGGATGAAGGATCACCGTGGACCAGTTCTCCTGTCACACACTGAATTAAACCTGCAGTTATTTTAATCCAGATTTACTCTCACCTGTCGTTTCTTATAAAATCCACCGGCTCCATTCAGCCGAGCTCACCAAATGCATGATGGGAAAGTTCATGTGTACAAGGTGACCACAGGACTGATCTCAGACGGCATGTATTGTGTGTGTGAGCGAGAAAGAAAAGAAACAGCATCAGCTTCTCACAATACAAAAGGTTTAACCCCCCCCCCATACACACACACACACACACGTGTGTGTTTGGACACAATTAAAACGTCCTCTTGGCGGCGAGTGCCAATGCATCACCCTGATGACAGTGGACAGGCTGTTTGCTTTGCCGCTGCTGATATCGAGCTTAATGATGTTGTCCTTCATTGCGGTTGCTGCGGCTGACCTGCCCATCACTGATGCGAGGCGGCTGATTTTCCACTGGGAGGAGGTGTGTGTGTGTGTGTGTGTGTGTGTGTGAGAGTGTGTGTGTGTGTGTGTGTGTGTGTGTGTGTGTGTGTGTGTGTGTGTGTGTGTGTGTGTGTGTGTTCAGGCAGACTGAACCTCTGGTCGGATGCCGAGGTGTGATGGTGATGCCAGCAGGGAGTTTTGTAACCGAGCAGCTACAAACAGATCTCAGTGTGTTTGACAAGCAGCGCTGCAGGAGGTGATGATGCAGGACACCACGGCCAATAAAAACACTCTTCAGATACGGTAAAACTGTGGTCATGTGACTCCTCAGTGAGGAGGAACGTCTTTCATGTGATGAACTGGCTCCCAGTAAAAGGCTCAGAGATGCTGCAGGATCTCCGACGACGTGACTCGATCAATACTTCCTCTCCATCAGAGATCATCCTGGTGGATCCTTTTCTACATGAAGCCAGTTTTTAAATGAAGAGCAGTCAGAAGTCATGGAGTCCACAACACGATCTCCTGAAAAGGGTTCACGGCGTTCAAAGGCTCCATCAAAGTTTTATTTCATACGATGAAATCTGGTTTTCTGGTTAAATCTCGGCTCTCTCAAGAACCTGGTTTCCACTTTATTTGGCTGTTAAAGACATGGCAGGAGGTCACATGACCTGATGGAAACTCTCTCATTGGACCGCTGACCGTCAGACAGCAAGTCACATTTATTTAGTCAGTATGAAACAACAGATAGATCAGGCCCCAGTGACTCCAGAAACAACAGATAGATCAGGTCCCAGTGACCCCTGAAACAACAGATAGATCAGGTCCCAGTGACTCCTGAAACAAGAGATAGATCAGGTCCCAGTGACCCCTGAAACAACAGATAGATCAGGTCCCAGTGACTCCTGAAACAACAGATAGATCAGGTCCCAGTGACCCCTGAAACAACAGATAGATCAGGTCCCAGTGACCCCTGAAACAACAGATAGATCAGGTCCCAGTGACCCCTGAAACAACAGACAGATCAGGTCCCAGTGACCCCTGAAACAACAGAGATGAGTGTCTTCAGCGCCCCCTACAGGACGGCCTGGTCAGAGTGTGTTGGGTCATGAGTGATGTAGAACCTGATAATGTTACAAAAGGGTTTGTACGCATGTTAAATAAAGTCAACACCAACTTTTGGTTGGTCCCCACTGACTTCATCGCTCTTCACACCACATCGCCTGACTAATACCGTAATAAGCTGCCTGGACAGACGACCCCCATGCTGCCAATGTCAACGTCGGCCATTTTAACCCCCTTCAACAATTGCCCCGTGCGGTCGTCTCCCGGTGAGGTCGAGCTGGTCGATGAAGGACGACAGGCAGCTCATCGCTCGGACAGTTTGGCGCCTGTGAGCCGTCGCAGCTACGACTACAGGTGCTAAAGCAAAGCAACAGATGTTTGTGCAAACAGCTTCTGGCGTCTTGAAGCAGAAGCTGCCGGTACGAGCACCAGGCCGCCGGTCTGAGTCTAGAGCTGGAGATAAAACCTCTGGGTCTGTGAGTGTAGTTCTGCAGCCGCTGTGAAAAAAAGACGACTTCCAGCAGATGGATGATAAATGTGAGTGTGTGTAAACGTCTCCTAATGTATAGTCAGCATAACTGGGTCTGAATCATTCCCTCTTTCATTACACTAATGGCTCAGCAGAACGCAGCAGTCGATGCAGAGAGCAGGCGAGCGGGGGGGAGAGGGAATGATTATTTTCAGCAGGGTTTCAGATACAGGTGGGAAAAGGGCAAACTCTCAGCTGGTGACGTTCATCAACGGATGCTGGAAAGGTCACGCCGTGTCTCTCGACGTGCGCCCACACCCGAAGGCCTGTTTACTCCCACTGGGTGCCCCCCCACCCCTTCTCCACAACTATGCAACCCCCCCACCACCACCCCACCGCTGCCTCTATTAGGCCCCGCGGGAGAAAGGCTGCAGCAGCGGCTGAGAACCGTGTAAACACGCAGCGCTCGTCTAATATCCTCATTCAGGGGTTTTAATCGATCGCCGATGAAGCCGCGGTGTTTTGGTGGAAGCTCAAAGTGAAGAGCGCGAACACGGTGAGGAGCCGCTGACCTATTTCACCATCTGTTGTTGCCGTTTTGTTTCCGTGTCGGCACTAATCCAGCCCAGAGTTCGAATCAGTCAAATTCGAGTCTGTCCAGGCGGAGTTATTATGACTCGGCCTCTGTGGGACGCGTGGGAACGTATGGGCCGTCCTGCCGTACCTGACGTCATTAATACCTGTCGGCGAGGCTGCTGTTTCCGTGTGCTTACATCATGTTCTGCCCGCTCAGCACAAAGTCCACAAAACACATTAACATGATGAATCGCTGAGATCATGTGACTGGGAGGTAAGTGGGGCAGCGGTCTCAGGTGTGTCACCGGCTCTCGGCGGCTCCGGACGACCTTCGACCTCCACAAAACAACAACACGTCCACCTGTGGAAGAGATACGGTGGATAAATACACTTTGATTGAACCAGTTCTCTACGGTTCAGAGTCTTCAGCTGATGGCGCCGCCACCAAGTCGTCAGCTGGTGTTCGAGGGTTCGATGACGGCATTTTCATTATTCCCATCTTGGTTTTGGAAGCAGAAGTGACTCCTTTCATTTAGTGTGACGGCTGCTTGTTCACTTTACATTAACATCATTTATATTTTCATCAGTCACTTTATTTTCTCTCACTTTTATAATTTGTTTGGCTTCTGCTTCTTTTAGACAAACTAAACTTGTTCCAGAGCTTCTGACAGATTCTTCTGATTGCTGGGCCACTGACACAACCTAATATACACTGTTTGGACGTCACTCTTCGGTACGTAGCTCACACCTTTTTTACAGTAAAACGTTTAATTAAAAGTTTCTCTCCATAGCTAGCCTCATTGTGGACTTTCCGCTCTTTATTGTCAGTGTGTGCGTCGCATTGTTTGTCTCCGCGGCCGACGTGAGGCTGAAAAGCTGCCGGAGAGCCGACAATCCAGCACTCCTGAGTCATTCTGATCTGTATAAAAGCCTTTTGTCCACTGCTTCTCCAAGAAGCTAATTAAAAAGCCAAACTTCATGTCTGCTCCTCGGCAACATTGATTCTGAATAGACCGTAGGAGGAACGTATTGCTAAGATGCTGCAGCTGTGAGAGCGGAGAAAGTTTTAGGAAGTAGTTATTGTGGAAGCTCTCGGGCTCTCTGTCCCCACAGTTTCACAGGTTTTCTTAGTTTTTGGAGGATGAGGACCTGGTCTCTGTGCTCCCTCTGTCAGCAGGTGTTTAGGGGGCCACGATGCAGCTCTCTGTATTTTTAACATGTAGGCCGCTGCACCCATTCAGTCTGATGACGAGCGAGCCTGCCCCACTGTGATTTAGCACACAGGGCTTTGTGCGGCGAGGGGAGGGGGCTCAGCCTACTTTATCAACGTTAATTTCAAAGCCTCGACCTGCTTGCTCAGCGGATTCAGGCGGCGGCGGTGGCGGCGGGAGAGTCGTGTTCCTCCTCAGCTGGCCTCTTTTTTCCTGCCGCCTCAGCAGTCTGGCTGCCTGCGGACCGCAGCGCCCTCGCCGCTCTCTAACATCTCTATGAAGCTCACGAGGCACTCTGGGAGTCGGCAGGCCGGGAACTGATTTTCCACTTCCTGTGCATGTGACTGACAGGCGCCGCTGCCGGAAAGGCGCCGACGTGTTGGACGCAGCCGACCACAGAATGTTTCTGCTTTTCTTGCGGCTCGTGTCGACACCATTTTGTTGAGGAGTCGCCGTTGTCAGGCGGCGGAGCAGAACTGATGACTGCGGCCGGCCAGAAACATCCATCGCTGCTTCTCCCCGGGAGGCGATTTGTTTGTCATGCTGGGGGGTTATTGACAGCAGCAGCCACAGGAGAGGAGCCCCCCCCCCCCGACACACACACAGTGAACATAACGCGGATCATTTCATTTTTCCCATGAAAAATCTTCCTCCCTGCAGGAAACAGTCCTCGATAAAACTAATGAAGTTTTACCTCAACTGCTCCATTTAGTTGATGAAGTTAACTTCATCATTGTCACCTTCATCATCTTCCTCCTGAAAGTTTAAGGGCGGTGACTGGCTGAGTTTCAGAAGTACCTTTAGGAGGTGTCACGAGCTGCTGAACTGGACCTGCTGGGTTCCCGTAGAGCACAGCTCATCTGTAGCACAACGGTAGATTTAAAGAGCTTTTCTGTCACACACAGATATTAGTGCCTCCTTGACTCCTCTGGAATATCTGACATCCATCTTAGATATGTTGTGTTCTTTGGAGGTTGAGGTCGTAGTTTTCTCATTGGTACAATGGGACGGGCGGAGATCAGTCACCATAAAGCAGTTAAAGTTACATTTCCTGAGGTGTAAGTTAGCTTAACCGTTAGTGAAACGGGTTGTTAGGGCACCAGAACTGCTTGGCTGGCTGTTAAAAAAGATGATGACTGGTTAAAAGTTTCTTAGCAACAGAAAAGATGTCAAGTTAAAATAACTCAACCATGACTTTTGGTTTCTTTTGGTGTCCTGGGTCGCCATCCACCCGGACCTCCTTACATGGACCCCCGACGTCACTCTAGGACTATTCGAGGTCGCCTACAGATCAGCGCCAACATGTTGGACCTTTAACATCCTCTAACAAAACTGGTAACATTCTTGAGAGTTGTAGTTTTTTTAAAATGCTAATTAATTGTTGTCCAGTGAAGCACCTTTGAAGTGGGCGGGGTTTGGATTCTTGTGGACCATAGGCTCTCTACTTACGTTTCTATGCAGATGAGATGTTACGTGGTCACAGGTCAGTGCTGCCTTGTTACTGTGTCCTGTTAGCATCTTGTTAGCATCCTGTTAGCATCCTGTTAGCGTCCTACCTGCCAGCGTCAGGGCTGCAGAGCAGAACTAACAGAGTCCATCAGCCTTGAGAAGAGCCGTGGAGACAATCATCCAGAGCAGCAGCCACTTCAGTCTGCACATTCTTCTTCTGCCTCACCAGCTTTGTTGTATTTCAATTTCCTCTCAAGTGGCTCCCACTTCACCTGCACACTGCTGCCGTGCATATGGAGAAACAGAGAGAGGCTGGGAGGAGGAGGGAGGCAGGGAAGGACGGGGGAGACATTTCTTTTGAAACAGGAGCTTGTCAGGAGAGCCATCAGTAGTTTCATTGCTGTCTCCATAACGGCGAGTCACTGGGGTCTGTTTTACACTTCAGGCCACATCAAGCAACTTGACGGAGGAAGTGAGCGGTGGGCACTTCACCGCCTCCTGCTCGCTCTGATTTATCTGTTTGTTCAGCAGGACGCCGGGCGGAGGCCTCCCGCCATCACAGGGTTTTTATCACAGCGCCGTCAGTCCAAAGCTCACCGCTTTTAACAAGTGCATCCCTCTTCTTCCTCTTGTTATTGTGGAGGTTTTTACTCTGCACTCGCTCATATGTTTCCCAGGAAGAAGCAGCAGATAAAAAGTGCCCTGATTCGGTTCATTCTTCAGCTTCCTGTCCGACTGCTGGAGGAGCCTGTCGGAGGATGAAATGCTCATGATTTTTCTGTTATGATTTAAGTTTAACTTTCTACTAGTGCCCAAGAATCCTGTAGGATTTAATATGGCATTTACTGAGCACGTTCATGCTCCCAGAGGATAAACTGGTCATGGAAGCTTTTAGGGCTTTAGAGGCTCTTTGGAATCTGATCAATTCAAGTTCAATGATCTGCTCTGCTTGCTGATTTGACACTTGAGGTCGTTATTTGTGCTTTTAATGAAATAAAACAAAACGTCAAGGTGTTTTTCTGAGAATCTGAGCTGGGGAGTGAAGCTCTCAGAAGAGGAGCTCAATCAGTGCTGCAGGACAGAAGAGCTTTTATTGATGATCGGCAGGAAAAACACTCCTGGTGGGAGATGAAGCCTCGAGGAGGACGAAGTCAGACTGAACCACAGCTGGTGCACGACGCAGACGAGCCCCTGAGCGTCGGGGTTACAGGTGGAGTTCTCCACCAGCTCTTGTTAAATGAACTAAACTAAAACCTCGTTCAGATGTCTGAAAATAAGTCCGACTGTCTTCGTGGCTCTGACAAACTTTGAATTAGATCAAAATTACTCATTTCAAACAGTCTGGTTCAGCCAGTTTGGATGTTTTACAGAAGAGTCCCTTAGATCGTGTTCAAAATACATCAAATAAAGCCAAAGGATCTTTATGAGGAAGCACCAGATTTAGCAGAGTCTGAATCAGAAATGTGTGAACTCCATGCAAACAGTAAACAGGCTGAGTAAAGATTAGCTGGTCAGCTGGTAGTCAGTGCATTTATTTTTAGATCTCAGCAACATTTAAACGAATATTTAAGAGACAGTTGGTCCTGAAAAGATGCAACATGTAGATTATTATTAAAAAGGATGTCTGAAAAGCTTTTCATCCAAATGTAACTCACCAAACCAACCGATCACGGCTGACCGGGCAGGTCTGGACCCTAACCCGCCTCAGTGCTTCTACTGTGGCTGCTGACGCTCGGCATCTGGTCCACGCTGGGTTTGTTCCGTCTTTGGTGTTTTGTGAGGTTAAAACCACTGGAATCAGTTTGGATGATGAACATCTGCAGCAGGTTACAGATGTTCGACGTGAGGTTTGTGTCTGGTGGATCCAGGATGCAGCAGCAGAAACACTTGGTGGCGCTCTGAGGTGTTTCTCTCCACACCCTGATGATATTATCACCTCTGGATGTGCGAGGGCGACTCAATCACTTTTAATTACTCACACAACCAGACGGCGAGCGCCAACAAGCCGCCGCTCCACAACTTATCAAATCCCAACGGTAAAACCCAACGCCGTTTGTTTCTTCCACTAGAGAACGTTCACGCTGCCAGCAGATAACACTGCTGCTGGAAAACACACGTTACACCAGCAGGATTTACAGTTGATCAGCACCTCTACGCCCTGCAAACACACACACACACACACACACACACTCAACACATCCCTCGCCACCACCCCCGGAGACTCATCTTGTCGTTCTCATCTTCTCGGGGATTGTGAAGGAGTGGAGAAGCCCAGGTGACTGCAGCTGTTGTTCCTCCCAGCCCGCCGCCTGCTAATTAGACTGAGGAGTTATTAATTAAATTAGGAGCTGATGTGCTGATTGGCTGTCCCAGGATTCAACTCTCAGCGGACATCGCACTTCATCTGGCACATCAATGAACTTAACAAAATGGAACTTCAGTAGGTGTGTGTGTGTGTGTGTGTGTGTGTGTGTGTGTGGAGTTGGCAGTGCTGAATGATGTCGTTGTTGCCAAGTCATGTGACCTCGCCCGCAGTGCCTTCCTTTAACAGCAGAACAGAGCGAGGAGGTGTGTGTGTGTGTGTGTGTGTGTGTGAGGAGCATTGAAGTGCATGTTGTTGAGTCTGACCTTTGAGTGTGTGGCTGTGGGGGGGCTGTGGGGGGGGTAATACAGCTTTGTCTGACTCAGGTGGGATGTGACTCACTCAGAGAAGTTTTTACCTCCTGGTAGCTCGCCGGGGGGGCAGCAGGTCTACAGACTAACATTAAAGAGCAGCTGTGTTAGCTTAGCTTAGCTTAGCTTAGCTTAGCTTAGCTCTGACCCGAGGCAGCAATCGACTAAACATCTGCTTTAATACAAACGCTTCATTCAGATGTGTGACTCTGCCACAAACGTCCCAGTAAAGAGTCGGACAGGTGAACTGAACCGTTCTTCAGTCAGGTCCTGTCCAGGTCCAGGATCAGGTCCTGAGCTCCTCTGGGAGCTGGACTGGACTTCAGGCTGGACATGAAGGAATAATCTCCGTATTAATGAACCATTACGTCCTGACTGGTTCCTAAACATCTGATCACTTCCAGGAGGCGCCCCCCCCCCCCCCTTCATACGGAGTAACTACTGAGTGGCTCTTCTTCTCTCAGTAACCACTTCGCTAAACTCCTCCATCATCTGGATCTGCTTCTGATCAGTTTTGAGGAGTTAATGACTCCAGAAACGTCTCCACAGTATTAAAATATGAAAAAGTCAAAGTGAATTCTGTTTTTGGAAGATTTTATTAATTAATTCCGTTCATTCGTGCAGACTGAACTTTAACTGTAACTCCACTGTCGGAGGAGCTCAGAGATGCAGGCCATGAATCGATCAATCAGTCAGTCAATCACCAGAACATCAACCTGCAGCTATTGATCAGCATTTGATTAAAGCACCTTTAAAGGTTCTGGTTCCTGCTCATTTAACCTGAAGGTTCGCTGCTCTTCTGTTTCATGATCTCACTGAAGTGAACATCTTTGGGTTTCACACTCAGACGGTCGGTCACTTTGAGACTTTCACCGACCAAACCAATAATCGATTGATCGAGGAAATAACTGGTCAATTTATCGATAATAAAAATGGTGTTTAGTTGCCGCCCTGTGGGACTCCACAGTCAGACAGTTCTGTAAAGACAAAAGAAAGCAACAAGGCCTGAAACATCCTGTAACACTTGGAGCTGCAGGCTGAACAAGCAGAACAGCTGAGTCCAATTAGAAACACACACACACACACACACACACTCACACACACTCTCACACACACACACACACACACACACACACACACACACACACACACACACACACACACACACACACACACACAGACTGACGGACCCTTTAAACCCCCCTGATCTCTGTGTGGGGACAGAAAACGGCCACCGACTTTGACAAAGTCACAGTCTTCCACAGGATTCAGCTGCTGCCTCCTCTGTTGAGCGGAGGAAGTGGAGCGTGGTGAGGCTGAGCTTCCTGTTTGTTTGCCGACCTGCTGGAGAGGAGGCCGGCGAGGGCGGAGCCTCTCCGATGTTCTCCTCTCAGTCAGAGGAGCTCACAGCGTGGAGCGCCTCTCCTCTGCCGTGGCACACCGGCCGAACTCTGACCTCTCTCTCCTCGATCCCTCTCGTCAGGCCACCATCTTCTCCGCCCGCTGACGGCGACGTGGATCAGGTGGATCAGGTGGATCAGGTGGATCAGGGCTGCTGGGGCCTGCTTCAGTCAAACAACGTCCTTCTCATGGAGTTCATCGCTGGAGTCTGAGAGCAGGAGGACTATTCTACACAGTTAGCTCTGCACATGACGCTCTGATAGAAGTAATGAACAGAGCGACGTGAAGAGTTGTTCTATCCCAGAATAACCCAGAATGATCCTTTAAACACTGTCGTCACCTTCTATCCTCTCTGGAGGAATCACAGCTTCGTTTCAGGTTCCTGATCATTTAAAACTAAAACATCGACGTGGATCCTTATTTTCAGAGTTCTCGGTGCGTCTGAGCAGAAAGAAAAACCAGACAAGGAAGAGTGACGTCATCCCGAAGTGCTTCAGAGCAAAGTTACAATTCTTATTACCAGTGAATCACTGAAGTGACATCAGATGGAAACGATGTGAGAGAACATAAAAGCTGAAGATGAAGCACGGCTCCAAATCAAAAGTCTATTATTAATAATATAATAATAAAGGAAACGACCCCCCCCCCGTCTGTCTCAGACATGTCAGCCCCCACACACACACACACTCGAACACGTGTCGACACACAAACACTCCGCTTTCATTTGATTGCGACACTTTTTTAAATTTTTCATCTTGAGGCGGCGAGACGGCGAAGACGAGCGTCCACTAATCACCCCCCCCCACCCCCCACTCCCTCTCCCCCCCACCCTCCCCCGGCCACAGGATTGGGTTTGTTGACCTCTCCACCTCCCCCAGGTGAGAAGAGGGGGATTTTCTCTGCTCTCTGTCTCTTTCATCAGCCTGGTTGTAATTAGCTGGAGCTGAGATTTTCTCCTTTTGTGGGCTCTGTGAAAGGTGGATAAGCGTCCTTTGTGCCTCTCACACCTTTTTTATTTCCTTTTAACAAGCTTTTTTTCCCTTTTTATTTTAGAGAAGAAACTCAGAGGCAGCCGCCGTCTCAGAAGGAAGCTGATAACCAAGAGGGAGTTTCTACTTCTCTCTTTAGCCGCCGTCTTTATCTCCCAGGACACAATTAGCTGCTCTATCGCTCATCACCATGCTGCTATTTTCCTCCTTCTTTTCTCTCGCTTTTTTCTTTGCATTTAAAAGCAGCCGTCCTTTGTCGGAGCTCACTCTTGAAAAGTTAAAAGCGGTTTTGGTCGGCAGAGGAGGAAACCCAACTGTGTGTGAAGAGATAAAATATTCTCATGCCGCTTTGTTCAAAACAGAAACATCCTGAATTTATCCGTTCAAAAAAAGATGTCAAAAAGCACAAAGACAAAAGTTCCTTTCTCTCTCTGCTCAAGTTTTAAGTCTCTTCTCCGTTTTCTTTACACGTTTCTTCACCTGAAGCACTCGGCATGTAAAGGACTGTGTTTTTCTTTAAGTCACCTGAAGGCTCAGAGGCGTCCACTCCTTCTGTTTCAGTGTCCAGAGCAAAACATCACACACATCTAGTCTGATGTTTTCCATCTCTGAACGGGATCTTAAACCCAAACTGCCTCCAGGTTCTGACGTGGTTTGTTAAAGTTGAACAAGGTTTAATTCTCATGAAGCTTCAGAGACTCGTCACTCTGACACCAGTTAGTTTGGGCGTCCAGTTTATTCCCTCACACACACACACACACACACACACACACACACACACACACTGACGGTCTTTAACGGGTCGAATCATCGCAGCAGAACAGATGAACAACTCTAAACATCTGCTTCCTGGATAAAAAAGGCACAAGACTGTGCACACGAGAACTACAACTCCCAACATGCATTTGGAACTTAAACTTGCAGGTTACGGTGCATTCAAGTGCCGTCCGAATAATCAGCAAAATCAGATTCATGTGAACACTCTCAAGTAAAAACAGGCTCACTGGAAGTGGAAGTTTTGGTCGACGACTTGGTGACTTTGAGGTCATAAACACAGAAACAGTGTTTGACAGTGATGGAAGAAACTATTAACTGTTTTATTTCTTAATTACTTTCATTCATTCATTCTTCTTACACACCAGCGTCATCATGTGTGTAATCTGGTGTTGGGTTGTGTCTATGTGGAAGGACTTGGAGTGTTGAAGTGTTGTTTCCACATTACGACTTCAGAAGAACGACTTCCTAACTTCGAGGAGCACCTGAACGCAGCACATCACTGACGATGACATCATGTCTGCAGCTTTAATAATTCATGTTTGGATTCTGTCAACAGATATGACACCACATTTTGAGTATTTTCAGTTCACTTTTACTTGTGGCTCTAGCTCTCCATAACAAAGGTGCTGAGGCTCATGGGTATTGTAGTGTTTGGTATGTAGTATTAGAAGAAGGAGAAATAATTCAGAGTGATGTTCCCATATTGTCTGAAACAGTAACTAAAGTGATCACAAACAAAATTAGTTGTCTCCTTATTTCTGAATCACAGAACAACTGTTTGAGAACGAACTTTAACAGACCTTCAAAATAAAGCTTGCTGAGAAACAGTTCAGGAGACGTTCACAACTACGTGCTGAGGTTTTAGGAACAGATGATTGTTAGACTGAAGGATGGTAGTTACAGAGATGAAGTTAAAATAACTTAAAGTTGACTTTTCCTCCTCTATGATGTTTGTTCATAAGACGCCTCAGCATGAGAAGTCACTAAACCGTGCTGTTCGCACGCCGATCATCACCGACACGACGCCATTCCTGCACGTGCTGGATGTCTGATTCAGAACGCCGTCTTTTCTGTTTGTGTGTGTTTGTCCGTGCACCAAGCTGAGGATCTGACAGAGAGACGTGGGGATGGTGGAGTGATGTGAGTGATCTCTGGCCTCTTCTGTTCGTCATGTCTTCTCTCTTCATGTGTCTGTAACGATGTAAACAAACATTCAGCCTCGTGCTCTTCACTTCATCTGCAGCCACACAGCCGACCAGCAATTAGAGCCTTTACACTGTGAGGCCGAACCCGCTGGTACAGATCAGGACGGCGTGACGGCAGCATGTGCACCGACACGCTGCGGAGCGCCCAGCAAACTGTTTAGACTTTAACAAGCTCCTGCGAGTTTGTTCATCTGCAGCTCATTTGCAATAAAGATTGATGTTGCAAATTCAGTGCTGATGCTTTAAATGAGAAGCTCAAACAGACCAGTGTGCAGTAAGGATCTCAGTATTTAGGACTGGGACCCACATCTACGTCCCCACAGTACGGTCCTCTGGATCTTCAGCATGTCTGTAACATGTCAGCTGCACTCTGTCCCTCTAGTTACTGTTCAGTCTGTGTGGCTAAATATTCTTTAGGGTAAATGAGAATGAGGTGCAGTGAAAGCAGGTGGAGCAACAGGCTCTTTGGCTGGTCAAAGTTCAGTCTGCAGGGCAAACACTGAAGGAGAGCCGTCAGGGAGGCCTTCATACTGAGACACTGACGAGGGGACGAGGAGCAGGAGTGCAGGGCAGTGTGGCAATCAGGTGATCAATCAGTGGACGACTTTGCTCCTCTAAGCTTCATTTCTTTATCTTTGTCTGGCCTGTTTTCCTTCATCTTTCTACAGCAGCTGCTTATTATTAGTAATATTACAAAACACACAGTCAACTTGTCCAACTTGTGAAAAATGGGATGCAGGTGACACATGTTGGTGATGCAGAATAGTTCTGTGAAAGTAATGCTCTTAAAACAGTCCCGTAGTGGGCTGAATTATTTTACCTGTCTGGAGGTGATGCAGAAACACTAGTCCACACATTAGTCACTTCCAGGTTGGATTATTTCTGTTCCTTATTATCAGGCTGCTCCAATAAGTCCTTAAAGACTCTCCAGCTGGTCCAGAACGCTGCTGCTCCTGTTCTGACCAGAACTAAGAGAAGAGACCATCTTTCTCCTGTACTGGCTTCTCTTCACTGGCTTCCAGTCAAATCTAGAACAGAGTTTAAAATCCTTCTCCTCACCTCCAAAGCTCTTAATGTTCAGGCTCCATCATCTCTTAAAGAGCTCATAGTACCGTACTACCCCACTAGAGCACTGTGCTCCCAGACTGCAGGTCTACTGGTGGTTCCTAAAGTCCTCTAAAGTAGTGATGGAGCCAGAGCTTTCAGCTATCAGGCTCCTCTCCTGTGGAACCTCCTTCCAGTCTGGGTTCAGGGGGGCAGACACCCTCTCTACATTTCAGAGTGGACTAAAAACCTTCCTTAGTGATGAAGCCTATAGTTTAGGACTGCCCCCCCCCCCCCTGCTGAGTTGGTTCTGTCTGAGGTTTCTTCCTGTTGTAACTTTTCTGTAAAGTGTGTCTGAGAATAAGAAAAGTTCTCCACAAATCAGATGTGTTATTATTAGTATTAGTATTAAAGGGGTTCCTGCTCTGTGGGGATTCTTGAATCCTTAATGTTGGATTCCTGAATCGTTGGGTCTCTGAATTAAAGAGTTTGTTGTGCAGCTGAAAGCTCCAGGAAGATCTGGTAAGTGGATCTTGATTTAAGGGGTTTCTTTCCAGGTGAAGATCTGTAACGCTCAAAGACTCGTCCACGTCTGGATGTTATTTCTGGCTGCGACACAAACGTCCCAATGAAAACGATTCAATCTAACTGAGAAATAATACAAATCTTGTGTTTCTGCTTCACTATCTTCCGTCCAGTCTTCAGAGGAGTCCTTCGTTTCAGCAGTAATTACTGACAGCGGCTGTCACTTCCATTCATTTGAACTTTTCTCAGGCGGCTAACTGTTGATTTTCTCTGCAGCTCCAACATTACTCATGAACTGTGTGACGCCTCTGAATGGAAGCATTTACAATGCAGAGTGGCACGGTGGCATTGACTTGTTAAAGACTATCCGTATCCACACGGGATGAACCGGCGCTCAGGCGCTCTCCGCCTCAGAGACGCTCTATTGATTACATAGTTTCAAAAGCATGCAAATCAAAGCACAAGGACCCTGCACAGATTTATTCCATGTTCACAGCACCCTGAACGAGCCTTTAGTCGCACACTCCAAAAACACTTTCCACACGTCCTCGGTCTGATCCTCTGATTGGCTGGTTTAGAGTTCAGTCAGAATAGTTAGATTTGATGATCTCACATGTGGAGCCAGTTCGCAGGGATCCGTCTGACATTAAACAACATGAGTATGAAAATTCAGATCACGCTTTGCATGGGAATCACTGCGAGTGGAGTGGGGGGGGGGCTCCTGGTCTGCTGGTCCATCATTAAAAACACAACAGGATTTTCTTCTGGTCAATTTGGAAATCCACAGGCACTCAGGGATCAATAAATATCTGTAAGTGTGAGTCCTTGCAGAAATGTTGTCTGAAATTCAACATGGCCGCCGTCTTTCTGCATTTTGTTATTGTGACAAAGTTTACAGGGTTTATGGAGCGAAGGGGTCGAATCAGACTGATTTAATAATATTCTGATCTTTGCTGAAGAGCAGAAGGGAACACGTGTTACAGCAACAGGCTGGACTCTCTGGTTCGACGTCACGGTGGACGATGGCGGTCAGCTGACGTGAGATGAAGAGCGACAAAGCCGGCGAGGAGTTCTGTGTGGACGGACGGGTCAAACTCTGTCACCAAGCTGTTCATGTCGGGGGTGTTGATCTGTCAGTCTGAGAGGAACGACTGACCGCAGCTCATCACAAACGGTGCTGATGCTGCTGAGTGTGTTTAGGTGTCACCGCCACAGTGGAGTCTGCAGGTCCTGGGGGGGTCCTGGTCCTGATGGGTCCTCGTGTGTTTGGGAGCGAAGACAATCGTCCTGGTGACAGGATGAATGAGACATCATGTCTTCATTGGTTTATTATTGTACTGCTCCACGTGAGCCTTTGATTCTGCACTCAAAGTCAGCGGGACGCCACCACTCAGCCTCCAGGTGGGGGGGGCAGATACCTGTACACCTGTCTGTCTGTACACCTGTCAGATTGTTATTCTAAGTGTGTGACAGCATCATGGAAAGGATCCCTACAGAGAGAGACCTGGAAGATCCTTTTGGTTTAACCACAAACAGCACACACACCAGACTCCATTCACTAAAACAGGGATTTAAGAGCTGCTGCCTCCATCAGTCAGTGTGTCTGTGTGTTATTGTGTGACTCTGGTGTTCACTTGAAAAGACCAAAGTCACACAAAGTCCCATCATCTGTGCGGTAAGATTACTGTTCTTGGTGGCTGCCTGCTGAGGTGATTTACTGGACCGATTCCAAAAGCTTTTGGTCATTTATACGACAGAGTGAGAAGAACCAGGGCCCAGTTTAAAAAGCCACTGTTAAAATCCTTTAAACAGAAAACTAGTGTTCCTAAATTTAACTAAATGTGCAACTGCATTTAGTCGTCATCAAACATCCTGACTGACTAAAGGGTTCAGACACTTGGTGACTGTTGTGTCAGTAAATGTTCTTCATCATCACTGACCGATGTAATCATGATCAGAAGTAGTGTTACTGCGCTCATCTCTAACCTGTCACTATTTTCCCAGCAGGAGAGTCCCACAGGAACAAAATATCGTTCGTCCGGGTGAATGAGCTGAGGTCTGACTTACAGCAGGTGCATTGTGGGTTGGCAGGTTGTTATTGTTGTTGTGCAGCGTAAAGAACATCAGACCAGCAGAGTTACAGCAGCCGCAGGGCGTCAAGCTGGACGGAGGTTTGTGTTTAGGTTTTGGCAGGGAGGGGCGGTGGGGGGGGGGGGGGGGGGGGGGCAGAGGGGCCGACTGCTCCTCCAAACACTAACAGGAGCCTAAAACAGGAAGTTACACCTGGAGTGTAGCGATCATGTGACCAGATGGTGACCAGGAGGTACTGTTCACACACACACACACACACACGGAGACCTTCATCATCATCATCATCATCGTCATCATCATCATCATCATCAGCATGTCAGGAACATGTGGCACCGTCTGATGGCCGATGATGTCGTGTTGAAGTCAAATGTCACACAGAGTGAAGTCACCAGTTTACGGCCGCGTTCCAACACTCTGATGGGATTTATCAAGAGGAAGATCAGCTGCTGCCTCTGGTCTGTGAGCTGGACCAGCAAGTGGTTTATATACAGTACAGTGAAGTACAGTGCAGTGAAGTGAAACACAGTACAGTGCAGTGAAGTACAGTGCAGTGAAGTACAGTGCAGTGAAGTGAAGTGAAGTGAAGTGAAGTACAGTGCAGTGAAGTGAAGTGAAGTGAAGTGAAGTGAAGTACAGTGCAGTGCAGTGAAGTACAGTGCAGTGCAATGAAGTGCAATGAAGTGCAGTGCAGTGCAGTGAAGTACGATGAAAAGTACAGTGCAGTACAGTGAAGTGAAAGTGCAGTGCAGTGAAATACAGTGAAAAGTTTAGTGCAGTGAGTGAAGTACAGTGCAGTGAAGTACAGTGAAAAGTTTAGTGCAGTGAGTGAAGTACAGTGCAGTGAAGTACAGTGAAAAAGTACAGTGCAGTGAGTGCAGTACAGTGAAGTGCAGCGCAGCGCAGTGAAGTACAGTACAGTGAAGTACAGTACAGTGCAGCGCAGTGCAGTGAAGTGCAGTGCAGTGAAGTGCAGTGAAGTGAAGTGCAGTGCGTACTGTGTACTGTTTGTGTACTGCCTTCTGCGTACTGACTACTGCAGCAGTCGTCTCCCTGAACCCCCCCCCCCACCCGATTGGGGCTCTTACTCGTCATTTCATCATTGGAGGGTAAATTATACCAGATGAGGGGAGCCGAGCTTCGGGGAGAGCCGGCCAGCATTTTGCCAATCTGTTGCCGTGGTGACGGCTGGGACGGTTCTGATTCCCGCTCTGTCTCTCTGTGTGTCTCTCTGTCTCCCCGGCTGCCCCCCCCCCTCCCTGGGTGGGCGGTGTGGTTAATACTCGTTATGTTTGTTACCTTCATTACGTCTGACAGCAGGAACGGGCTGTTTTCTCTGCTCGGTGAAGGCCGGCCCCCCCACCGCCTCCACATCTCCTCCCTCACTCTCCCCACCTCACTGATGGTTAGAGCAGAGAGTCTATTCACCAGAGAGATGAAGCAACAGCTTTCCACCCCCCCACCCCCCCACCCTCCACCCCCCCTCTCTAAACCCCACAGACACATTAATCCTTCGCTCAGGCTCAGTTTACAGACACAAAAGGCCTCAAAGAATTGGACTTGAGATAATTGTGTTGCTATCCCATTTCATCTGGAATGGAATCGCGTGGCGCTCACCACAAAGCTCCTGGTACCCTCAACCACACACACACACACACACACACACACACACACACACACACACACACACACACACACACACACACACACACTCACACACACACACACACACACACACACAGACACACACACACAGTCTCACACACACACACACACACAGTCACACACACACACAGTCACACACACACACACACACACACACACACACACACACACACTCACACACACACACACACACACACAGACACACACACTCACACACACACACAGTCACACACAGTCACACACACAGACACACACACACACACACACACACACACACACACACACACACAGTCACACACACAGTCACACACAGTCACACACACAGACACACACACACACACACTCACACACACACACACACACACACACACACACACACAGTCACACACAGTCACACACACAGTCACACACAGTCACACACACAGACACACACACACACACACTCACACACACACACACACACACACACACACACACACACACACACACACAGTCACACACAGTCACACACAGTCACACACACAGACACACACACACACACACTCACACACACACACACACACACACACACACACACACACACACACACACACAGTCACACACAGACACACACACACACACACAGATGGAGTGGGTTTTGGCGGGTGCAGCGCTGTAATTATTTTCCCTCTATTCATAATCATCATCATGAAAATTCACCACCGCAGGCTCGAGTCCACGCTCCTGGCCCTGCCCTGTCTGTTTGATGTGTTGTCATGACGATATGGCGGCAATATGGTGCCTGCCCGGGGCCCGTGTTGTTGTGGAGGACTGTGGGTAATTAACGGTCGCGCCAATATGGCCAAACACCTGCTCTGGCGGCCCCGCCGGTCATCCGGGTTGGCAACCCCTCGACCTCTCGACAAACGCCAGGAGGGAGGAAACGGGCGGGTGGAAGCCGGTTAAAGCAGGAGGACGGTTGTGTTGGAGCGACGGGCAGGTGGAAACCGTCAGGTGTGTGTGTGTGTGTGTGGGGGGGGGCAGACTGATGATTGTCGGTCAGTCCACCCCCACGGCAGAGGACACTGGTGTTGGTTTTGGAGGCTAAAAGGCTTTAATCTGAAACAGCCTCACTCAGGTCCACTGTGATGCTCCCAGAGGTGCTGGAGCCTCACTAAACCCTGACTATTATGGTATGGATACTCCGTCTGCAGAGTTTAAAGCTCCACGTCGTCTGCTGCCGTGTTCACACCTGACGGACGTTCAGCACCTGGAATAAGAGCTTGTTGGCTGAGATGCTGACCGTTGGGAGGACGGAGAGGAGCGACGGTCCAGCTCAAGTCACGTCAGGATCCAGTTGATCCTGCACCAACAGCAAACTCACCTGAGGGAAAGTGATCGTGTCTTCATGAGGTAGTTCTCTTATATTTGTATGTAGCACCTGAATCAGTGAGCTAGCAGACAAGTGTTGAGTCTTTACAGCTCTGGACTGCACTGGAATAAAACCTCCTGTTGAAGATTAGAACCAAATCTCCCTCTTCCTCCTCTTCCTCTTCCTCTTCCTCCTCTTCTTCCTCTTCCTCTTTTGCAGCCACTACCACTCATGTCTGAACTGACTTTGGGACAGTTCACATCACAGGACAGCCCTCAGTGGTTCAGTGACGTCAGTGACTTCTCGTGGTTTAATCAGTAAAGCAGTGAGGAGCCACAGCTGAGTTCTTCTTCGCCCTTTGTCCCGCTCTCTTTTGTTCTGCAGTCGATCTGCTGATTACATAATTGTCATTGTATAATCGTCTTCTTGTAAAGCTGACCTGCATAATCAGGCCGTCGTAGACGCACTTTCTGTCAGACGTGATGAAGCGCAGAGATTATATAACTGTTATTTAGCGCCGGGGGCCATTAAAGTTTGTATATTAGATGTATTTATGATGTGTTGTTCAGAGGAATGCAGATTATAAAACAGAAAGAGATCTAAAACTGTTTCTTGGATTGTTCATCACATCGTATTAAACTTTTTTGTTTGCTCTTCATTAACTGATCTTCAGGTTTCTTCTTCTAATTTGATTCTTTGATTAAACTGATGAGATGGTTCTGATGCGCGCTGCTGTTTGACATGTTGCACGTGGTTTTTTAAATCTTCCCTTTAATTACCTGCTTTATGGAGCGGCGCTCTGCAGCCACACACCTCGGTGTAATTATCAGGACGCTGTGATCAGCTCCACTCTCGTCTCCTTTGAAGCCACCTTTGATTGGAATCATCCACCGTTTCATGTTAAACCCATAATCTCCTTTGGATTATCCACAACTCTTTCAAATTTGAAATCAAGTTTCAGTGTTTTCTCTCAGAAAAAGAGTGATTATCACTCATTATTCTGATGTTTTCTGTGTTTTAATCACTTTTCTCTGCTGCTCTTTGAGTATCGACGTCTTTCTTTGGGTCCATTTCTTCTCTAATGAGTGCAGGTTTAACACACTTTTCAAAGTCTATTCACATTTCTTCACAAAGGGTGGGTTCAACGTATCGCAGAGAGACTCTAACTCCAACACTCCCCCTCATTTCTTTACTCCCCCTCGTCGCCCCGTCGCCCCCCCCCCGCCCTCCTCCGAGCTGGAAAACCGCTCATAGCTGCATCACTTGTACATCTGAGCAAACTCTCCCTGCTGAAGGAGCAGCGAGGACACGAAGCAACAAGCAAAGAGCAAAAAAGATAATTGAGCTTTCGTCTGGCCGTGAGACCTTCGCTGAATAGAAGCCGTCTCCCTCTCGGCTCGTCCCTGATCCTCTGCAGCTTTTAAAGAGAGAGATAAATGGGGTTTGTGCTGGAGAGGACGGCGGCGTCACGCTGATGAAGATGTGAAAGCTAAAGTGTCTCAGTGTTCACAGGTGGATGGACGGCAAATAAAAAGTCTCCTCTGAGATGTTTGGATGTGTTTTTGGTGACGTTCTGGTGTAACGGCAGCAGGAACAGATGAAGTGTGAACTCTGCTGTTCACATCTGAACACAGACACAGTTTACATGTGGACTTCACCTGCTGTCATAGAGCCAAGATATGATGGACATCAGCTGCTCACCTCCATGTTTCATTCACATTCAGTGTTTATGGAAAATGTTCTCTAATATTTCTCTTCTTTTTGATACTAACTTCCATTATTAAGTGAAAAAATCACTTTACAGGTTGGACAAGGTTATAAAATAAAGAATATTCAGCAGCAAAATAAGTGAAAATGATTATTTCAGCTCAGTGGGGGGGGGGGGGGGATTATCACCATTCCTCCAACTTCTTCATCTCTCTTTGTCTTTTTCCTTTTTCTGACTCTCTTTCTTTTCCTCTGTTTCCTCCCCTCTCTGCTCCCCCTCTCCCCCACCTCAGAACCGCCCGTCCCCCTGCGGTCCTTCCCCCTCCGTCCTGTGGGGGGCACTGTGGCTCTTCGTCAGCCCCCGGCCCCCTCGGTGCGGCTGCAGCCCCTGTAGTGAAACGCCTCCCAGGCATCATTTTCTTGGTCAAAGTATAAAATGTTTTTTTGTGCATAATGGAAGCTGGAGAATATTAACGGGGCAAATATCTGATTTCATGCAAAAGAAAATATCTGATGTACAGCGAGGAATATTAAACATGTCTCCTGGTATTGTAGTTTTTAGGCGCTTAACAAAAAGAGCTTTACAGTCTCTCCGAGGGAGGCGAGGGGGGGGGCAGGTAGCAGAGCAGCTCGTCTGCCTCCGACATGTTCAGCCACAGCACAGACACTCCGTTAAAGGGTCACTTCACCCAAAGCACAGAAACACACTGTGCCGTGTGCAGGATGACTTCAGCTCCACCGTGCAGCTGTTTTCCTCCCTCAGCTGTTTGTGGATTCCTCACAGCTGGCAAATAAGACTGAGAGCGTTTAAATACCACTGATGGGATCCAGTTTTTGTCTTTTCAGTGAACTGACCTTTTAAAGCAAATGAGGTACTTTCCCTGAATCGACGCTACTTTGCGAGCGCTGCTACAAAAGCACACTGCACACTCATTATTACCGACAGGACGCGTCCATCCATCCAGAGTGAAGGAGCTCGTACATCCTGATGGATTTGTACAGGACATCTGCAGTGAACCTGCCGGTGATGACTGAGGCCGGTGACACTGAGCTGTTGTGCTTCAGGTCTGGATCACTTGGTTTGGACCAAAGAACAAACACATTGGAGGCAAAAGGAGTAAATGTGAGGAAGTCAGATTGTGGAGACTGAAGAGTTAATTCATCCTGTCTGGTGTCACAAAGAGCTCATACAGACGGCACGAGTCACGTCAGGTCTTATCTGACGCTGAACCTGGATTTAATCTGCCGTACACGACGAGGGACAAACAGGAAGCAGGGTTAGGGTTAGGGTTGATGTTCTCTCTGTGTTCCAGGTGTCTGCTGACGTGTTTGATGGTCATTAAATGATCTATCAGCTGACAGGTAGCGTGTAAAATACTCTTATTAACACACAGTAACACAAGACAAGACCCAGGTGTCCTCCACCGTCACCATGAGCCATGGGAGGAGACATCCAAGAGGACATCCAGTTTGTTTAAAGACCCAACAGCAGCCGAGTTTATCAGTGCTGCCTCTGGGGAGCCTGAATCCCCCCCCCCCACCCCGACAGAAACATTCAGACTAAGACGGTCAAACAAAATTCATCATCATCATCTGTTCACCTGCTCAGGTGAGGCCAGTCAGGATCCTCCTACTACAAGAACCACATCCAGTTACATCACAGGACGACTAAGAAATAAAGAAATAACATGAATGTAAAAGACTTTAGATGTTTATGTTTAGCACCAGGAGCTCTTGTTCAGAACAAACTCAGCTATGAGCGAATCTTCTGGAAACCAGTTAGAGATCCTGCTGCTCAGAGGCTCCGAACACCAAAACACCAAAACACCAAAACACCAAAACAACAAAACACCAAAACAAAAAATCAAAAAAATAAAATGAGAGAAACAAAACAACAGGAAGAGGAAGTTCAGTTCACACACACACACACACACACATACACACACACACACACACACACACACACACACACACACACACACACACACACACACACACACACACAGACACACAGACACACACACACACACACACACACACACACACACTTGCAGAATGACCACTGACGTCGGCTGTGGCGCCGCTTTAAACAACAAATAATAAGCATTAGAGCAAATGATGACAACAACAACAGAGCTCATTAAAACCTGATGTCAGCGTCCTGCCCATGAAGGGGGGGGGGGGCGCACACACACACACACACACACACACACACACACACACACACACACACACACACACACACACACACACACACACACACACACAGTGTATCAGTAGAGTATATTACACTGAGTCAGAGGCGGCTGTGTGTCTGCAGGATCTGACTTCTTTGTTTTCTTGTTTTTAGCTGTATATTCTTCAAAAGAGAGAAGTGTGTGTGTGTGTGTGTGTGTGTGTGTGTGTGTGTGTGTGTGTGTGTGTGTGTGTGTGTGTGTGCTGACTCACTCCCTATATGAAGAATATGTGGGCTGCACCTCGTGTCACTTGTCAGACGTTAATGAGTCTGTGTTCGGATCAAACTAAATGCAGACGCAGTAATTTATTTATCATTTCCACTGTGTGTTTTCTGTCTTGAGGGAAATCTACACCGCCGGCGTATTGTTAAGTAATTGTGCAGCACTGCCGACGCCTCACCAACACGTATTCTCCCACCTCTGCGTACAGCGCTGTTAGCGTCGGGCCTCAGCGGCCTGCTTTGTCACCCTCTGCTTGCTTGGTGAAGCAAAAGCTGTTCATCCTACAGCAGGTTGTGAGCATGTTCAGTCAGACCTGCAGGTGACCAGCAGCACTCAGCTGGGTCACAGCTCCCAGAGGACAGGGTCAGCAGGCATGGGTCTGGTTTAGAGAAACCAGTGTTCACGTAGGATGTAGGATAGTAGAGATTGTAGAGAGGTTTCTTCACAGTGTTTTCTCCTGGTGCTCCTGTTGGGACTGCAGAGTCTTTCATTTTAGAGACTGATTGATTGATTGATGGACACACTGAGACAGACAACCACTCACACCTGCAGGGAATTCAGAGCCACCAGTTAACCTGCCTGTCTTTGGGCTGTTGGAGGAAGCCGGAGAACCTGAGAGAACCCACACAGACAGGAGGAGAACATGTAAACTGACCTGAGGGTCACACGTGCTGCCCACGTCCTACTTCACGTCTTTAATTCCCTCCAGTTTGAGACTCTCTGAACTCCGCTGGTGTCTGAATGTGCAGCAGCTCAGTGTCTCAGAACAGACGCACAGAACATAATTACCATAATTAGCTGAGTCAGAAAAGTTTTAATTCTGAGAAATTTCTGACAGCTATGATATCTTCAAGAAGAAATTCAAGCAGGACTAGATGTCAAAAACTCCTTCATCACTGGCAGGAGCTTTAAAGTAAGAATTAATACAATCAATTATGGAAATGAAAAGTGATTTGACGTCTTGTCACATTCGCTATAAATATATAATACTATAAAAAGAGAACATGTAGTGCTTCACTTGGTGTGACTACAAAGCCAACGATGGGGGGGGGGGGGGGCCGTGCTGAACCAATAAAAAGAAAAGAGAATCTGACTTTGTGTGTCTCCACCTTCACATTCCTCCTCCTGAGCTTAAAGAGCATTGTGGGTAAAGACTGCGCAGGTGGCGAGGAGGCGTCCTCGAGAGGCCGAGCCGGCTGTTGGAGTCCCCGATCACATGTTAACACTAATTAAAGGAAACCTGGAAAGACAGAGGACAATCTGTCCGAGCGTTAGAGAGCTGCACCTCTGATCACATGACCCTGCAGGTCAACATCCTGCCGGGGGGGGGGGGCTCCACCCAGTCATGCAGATGGTGTTTGACCCCCTGTTTAACCACTTCGCCCCCTCTGGTGGTCCCCCTCACCCCCCCGACCCCCCCACGCTGTCAGAGGTTGGTAAAGTTCGATCCAGGAACAATCTTCAGTGAAAATGATCGATTCTTCTCAGCCGAACGTCTCAGACATGAACTTCATGTTTCAGTCCAGCGAGGAGGACAGTTCAGACGTCTGCTGTCAGACCAGAGCTCAGCATCAGTCCTCTTCAGCCGTCCTGGGGGGCTCCCCACTCGTTCTTCTCACCCACAAAGCTCTTAATGATGCAGCATCTTCTGCCACGTCGGACCTTCTAACCCCTCATCCCCCTCTCTGAGCCCTCTGGTCCTCAGGCTGTTTATCTGATGCTTCGTCCCACACTGGGTCACATGTGGAGTTATGGAGGAGAGATGCTGGACAAATAAATGTTTAGGTGTTAAATTATTATTATCGTTATGGATTAGTAGAAATTTGACCTGCTGTTTGCAGTCATTAGAACTCATCCTCTGGGGAGCATGAATATCAGCACGAAACATCAACGTCATGGTGGCGCTCGAGGAAAAATCATTAGGGCTGCAACTAACTAATTATGCTACTGATGGATTATTCCTCTGGTTGTTTTATCGGTCGTCTGGTGTTTGTTTCACATGTACGGAACTGGAACCAGATTATTTTGAAGTTTCTGCTTGAAAAATAGATCAAAAGATTTTCAAAATACTTGCAGATTAACAGTCCGTCGATCGATCGATGCTTTCCGCTCTGCAGTCCGGCCCTGCAGCCATGCTGCAACAGGACGATGTGATGTGTGAGGCAGGAACACAACCACCCTTCTATCATGGAGAGCTCAGCCGAGGAGGTTCAGTGAAGCTGGAGCTCCTAAATAAATCCAGCGCACATTGTGTCGTCAGTTTTTTAATGTGTTTATGTTTACATGGTGGATGAATTTCACAGTAAAAGTACCATCTAATCCTCGGGAGAATCAGCCGATCGCTCAGGCCCGATCTGCCTTCACCAACTGCTCCGTGGTTTCATAATGTGATCCTTCCCCACACGAGCGCCTCTTCCTGTGTTTCTGACACGCCTGTTAAAAAGCACGCACCGGGTTGGAGAATTTCAAAGAGGGGGGCTTTATGTGATTTAAAGGGTCTTTGTGCGTTCGCCCTCGCCAACTAAAGCCACAAGAAAACAGCTTTAAAAAACGCCAGCGCTGAGCTCCAGACGAGCTCCGAGTGGGAGGACGAGCGAGCAAAGGTGGGAAACAATCCGCTTCCGCCCGATGAAATTACCACTTCACCGTGAAAACATGCAGCTCTGAAGCCGCGCGCTGATAAAAAGCAGAGAAATAAATAAGACGCAGCACTCCGCCACCTCCCTTCCTGTTCATTTATTCTCACCAGGCGGAGAGTTTATCATTAGGAGTCCACAGAAACATCAGTCATGTTAAAGCGTGCTGCTATTTCACCGTTATGGCAGAGGCTGAGGTTCACTGGGAAAAAACAAATGTGTGAATTTCTCCATCTGATGTGTTTTTGTGGCCCGAGGCTGCTTTCAACCCAAACGCTTGATGAGAAAATTGAAGAGAAGTTCTTCCCACTAAAAGGTTATGAATGTTGAGTTCGCTGTAAATAAACATGCTGTAATTTCTCTTTGAGAAAAAGTCGCCCGTCACGTTGCATCTTTGGAGGCGTCATCATCTCAGGAAACCAACAGGAAACAGCCGATAAACCTTCAAGCTCTGCACATAAAACTCTCCGAATGAATCCATAGAAGCGTTTCTCAGCCAATCGGGAGCTTTCGTCGGTCCGTCGATGGAGCGCGCTCACACAGCGAGCTATCGACCCTTCAACCCTTTTAACGTCCCAGCTCTTTGACAGCGCTAACACCACCCAGCGGCGGGGATCAAACCTGCGGCCTGCTGCGTACGAGACGCTCTCTCCGGCTGGGCCTCGACGTTAATGAACATTAGAGGGAGCTTCATCGACCCCGAGAGGAAAAACACGACTGGAAACGCATCACAGAAAGAGGAAGAACGAGAGGAATCGAGCGGCAGCAGGATTAACCAGGACACCGGCGCCGGCTGAGTGCAGCGACGAAACCAGTCGGTCGGCGGATAAACAGGCAGGAAGCAGCTGGTCGGGCCGTTCGTCAGTCAGTCAGGGAGGCAGAGGGTCGATGGAGCTCAGTTGCTGACTGGTTACTGACTGGATATTGTGAGGCTCAGCAGGTCGATGTGTGCAATCGATGCTGAAAACAAGCAGAGACACAACCTGCTGTGTGTGTGTGTGTGTGAGTGTGTGTGTGTGTGTGTGTGTGTGTGTGTGTGTGTGTGTGTGTGGTTTCTCTCTGAGCAGCAGTAGAAAAGCACCAAACAAACTAAACTGTCACAGACACAAAAAGCGGTTTGTCTCTGGAAACAACAGTTTATGTTTCATTTCTGGTTTATTCTGCAGCGTCGGGGGGCAACAGGAGGCCCCGCCCACCACGAACACCCCCCCCCCCCTCAGTCATGAAGCTGCTGTCACTCCCAAAATGGTCTTTTTATCTCCGTGCCGATGGTCAGCACTCTGCTGCCACTCCGTCTAAATAGACTTTCAAAATAAAGCTCGCTGAGAAACATTTCAGCCTTTACGAGTTTGGGACGTGCAGCAAAGGACCTTTGTCGTCATGGTAACAACAGTCTGGTGACCGTTGTTGTCACGGTGACAAAGATAAACACGTAGTCAATGTTGCTGAAGTTTGGTTAGGTTTAGGCACCGAAACTGCTCGATGATGGTTTAGTTTAAAGTAAATGTGCTGAAAACAAACGTCCGTCTCACACTCTCTGTTCCAACACTTCACACCGAGGGAGGGGGGCACCACAGCGTCCCTGTTTGAAGCTGCTGTATTCCACCAGTTGGAAGTGAGGACGGGTCGTCCTGGTCTTTGTGATCTCTGTGATGATGATGGATGTTTGTACTCCCTCCTAGTATTTAGCAGCGTTCTTCTTATCTCTTCTCTGTCAAGACCAGACGTGTCCACAAACACAGCTCTGAGGAGGAGAGGAGGATGGAGGCTTGTTCACAGGCTCCTAAAGAGGGCGGGGGGAGGGAGTCGTAGGTGACCCCGTGACACGTTGGGTCCACTTAAGCTGTTGTGTTTGTTTTTTCCCCACTGGGGAGTAACCTGCAAACACAACACTGAAACATGATCACCTCAGAGAGTGATGGAGGAGACACACAGCTCCACTCTTTTGGCTCTGTGTTTGGGCTCCACCACCTGCCCCACAGTGTTGCTCTCACACTGAACCAAGCTGCAGAGGTTATGAACTCTTAATAGGTTTGTCACCTCAAGCCATCGACTTCCTGTCCTTGATTGATCGTTATGATAAAGATATTTATTAATTAGAGCCAGTGTTACCGGTGGATTTACAAACTCCACCTGTTAGATAAACATCTCAGGTGACCTCCAGGTGTGCTGCCACTGATCCAAACACATTCTGATCATGTAAATATACTGTAGGAATAAGGTGACACAACAGAGCCTGCTCTTTGGATCAGGTTAAAATACTTTTCCTCCTTTGGCACCATTTATAAAACCTCCTTTAAGAATGCTTCAATATCCCATAATATACCATAACTTGCAAGATAAAGGGAAAGGTCACTAAAATAGGCCGTAAATGAACATATCAAGGTGTATAATCATTAATAGAAGAGCAAACTGAAACAGCACCTAGAGCTATATTATTGATTACATTCTGTGACGATCTGAATAAAGTTCCCCTGAGCTGTGATTCAGACGTTCTTCTGCCTAAATGAGCAAAAAGCAGAACCACAAAAAGTGGTGAGTTAACCAATATGAATCCGGCGCTTGAGCCCGACAAAGAAAGGCAGAAGGTTTGTGAAGCTCCTCATCACTCCGTTTGCCAAACAGTGAAGTGTTGTCTGTCTTCTCTCTCCAGCCTTCATCATCCTCTCCCCATTCAGCGGCACACCTCGCTGTGAGGAGACTCATTCCTCTTGGCCCCCGCT
This sequence comes from Pempheris klunzingeri, assembly GCF_042242105.1. Lineage (NCBI taxonomy): Eukaryota > Metazoa > Chordata > Actinopteri > Acropomatiformes > Pempheridae > Pempheris > Pempheris klunzingeri. Next base: position 26,719,745 of record NC_092020.1, read on the forward strand.
GCCTGCAAAAATTGGCCCAGAGGACTAAAGGAGGAGGAAGAGTGGGAGGAGAGGGGGAGGAGAGGGGGGAGAGTAGCTTCTGACACACAAAGCCTCCTTCCAGTTCAGACAAAACTTTCCTCTGGAGCGTCGGCACAGCCGCTGGTTTAACGTCTGTTACTCTGGTAATGAAGTCAGTTATGTAAAGACCGCCTGCAAAGTTAGCGACACGGATCAGAACATCAGAGTCCGACGGCCCAGACTGATGCATGCTGGGTGTTAACTTAACCTACATTACATTAACTATACTACATTAACTTAAATCATGAAAGGACGGATATGGAGATTCATGGACGCACCAGAGGCGTCTCCACCACCGTGGACACAGAATGTAGCTGTCAGGTACTTCTTGAGGGAGTTTAGCTTCCTGGAGCTCTTAGAGCAGGCCGACTCTGTGTTAGCATAGGGACAGCTAACTGTTAGCATAGGGACAGATAACTGTTAGCATAGGGACAGCTAACTGTTAGCATAGGGACAGATAACTGTTAGCATAGGGACAGATAACTGTTAGCATAGGGACAGCTAAATGTTAGCATAGGGACAGATAACTGTTAGCATAGTGACAGCTAACTGTTAGCATTCCCACAGCTAACTGTTAGCAAAGTGACAGCTAACTGTTACCATTCCCACAGCTAACTGTTAGCGTACTGACAGCTGACTGTTAGCGTACTGACAGCTGACTTTTAGCGTACTGACAGCTAACTGTTAGCGTACTGACAGCTAACTGTTAGCGCTGACTGTTAGCGTACTGACAGCTGACTGTTAGCGCTGACTGTTAGCGTACTGACAGCTAACTGTTAGCGCTGACTGTTAGCGTACTGACAGCTAACTGTTAGCGCTGACTGTTAGCGTACTGACAGCTAACTGTTAGCGCTGACTGTTAGCGTACTGACAGGTTCAGAATGAGTCGCTGACTCACAGTCATGATGTTTGCCTTAACTCGTTGCCTAGCAACAGCCTTGACAACAACACACTGATTGATTGACACACACCCATGATGAATGTTCTTCTGCTGGGTAAAGTAATCACCTACAACATTACACAGTTATTATCTTCACTGGGACAGTTTGGCAGTGAAAACCAGGACGCTGCAGTGTCTGGGTGATATTTGTTAGGACTCGGGACACCCAGCCGAAAACCGGGACAGTCCCAGACACACTGGGGGGTCTGGAGTGATGATGCAGAACCAAGATGGTGTTTAAGTTTGTAAGGAGGGTTGATGAAGGGATCAGATGATCCTGGAGAGAGAGAGAGAGCGTGAACACTTGAGCTGCTGCTTCAGGGAAACAGAAGGACGGAGGGCAGCTGAGTGAGTGGAGCTCGTCAGTCGGTGTCAGTCAGTGATCTTCATCAAGGTGGTTAATTACAGACAATACTTCCTCACGGGGTCTGTAAATCTGTCAGTCTGTGTGACCTCTACTCTCTCACTACCATCAGGTCACATTACAAAACATTTAATTCACTAAATAGATTCATGCTCCACTGAGGATGAACCCCATTATAATGAATACATAATGAATAACAGATGGAATTAATTAAATCAGGTTTTATTTATGAGCCCTAAACATGAACCACTTGTTTCGAGGCGTTTCCATGGTTACTCCAGGCCAGGTGATCACCTGCTGCACATCTAATAGCTGAAAAGATGCTGCTGCTCCCCAGAGGATAATAGTTTTGGGGACCCATTGACCTTTCTAACCTATCAACCACCACCAGGACAAGACTCACAGCCATCAGTGAGCTGTTTGCTCTGTGCAGCAGGTTTTTATTGTGTGCAGTGAACATTAAAGCCCTCAGAGGCTGCAGCATCTCATTGAGACAAATACACAAATATCAATTAGCATAAAGTCTTTAGCCCCACATCGTTTTCATTTTGGATGAGAATATTAAATTATGGAGTGGATCTGTGCTCGCTGAGCTGTGATTATGAGCCGCTGTGTTTGTGTGACGCTGATAAGTTTCCTCAGCGAACCAACGTCAGGAACTGGCAACAAAACCTCTCATGCCAAAACTTTTCAGTATCCTCCAATCGGCCCATTTCCATGTCTGAAGCACAAATGGAACAGCAATTATAAAAAATTAATTAAAAAATGAATAAAAGTTAAAAATGTTTGTCTCTTATTTCCCTCTGAGTAGAAAACTACATGGGATGATTCACCTGAAAGTACCTGATCAAACCCCCACATGTCACTCAGAACAAACCACGAGGAGAATCAGGACCACTGCAAAATAAATATATGATATAAGATACGACACAGGAGGGAGGGAGGCTAATAATCCTACTGAACACACTGAATATCTTAGATTAAAATTACACATTTATGAGTAAAAACATAGAAAAATAGAATTATGAAATTATATTTTGCATCAGAAGGAAATACCTGTGATTTTAGTCCAGAAACTGTTTGCTAACGTGAATTTTCTCTTAAATTTGTGACTCTTGAATCTTTTCCTCAGAATATTTACCCGCATATCCAGCTCTATTTCTTGGAAACACAACCAAAGAAAGAGAGAAAGGGAGGAGCGGCACAGAGGCGAGGTGTCCAGCAGGACTCTGCTCCGCCTGGTTGGTCAACTGATCAATGACTCGGAACTGATTGGAGGAAATTCGCCCTAATGGACCGATAGCCACTGGATCAAAGTTCCCTTTTAGTCCCTGGTCAGGACCCTTACAATGGAGTCCCAGCGTGAGCCAGCACACACACACACTCTACCTCCAGGGTATAAATAATATCCCTGTCAGCCGCCGGAGGAGGCTGAGCAGATAACAGAGGTTCCAGGTTTGAGCAGCTTCCAGGAGCAGCAGCTGACCGCCCGCTCTGCTAAACCCTGAGCTGACCTGAGATCAGGCGAGCAGCTGATGCATCTTTGTCCCGCTGGCAGCGACGCCTGAGGACGACGATGCCAGCGGGTCGTTTCCTCTCGACCTGTTTCAGGTGCACTGAGGATAGAAATGCTGGAGATTCAAAAGACGAGCCAAAATATTGTTCCTGCGTTTGGCTGAGGAGGAAAAACGGCTCATGAGGAAGAGATTATGAGACAAAGGTGATGAAAACACACCTCAAGGTCTTCCATTATGGACATCCATCCACGTCCTGCTGCCACCCGCTATTACAGGGTGCTACACATCATAAAGAGACTCCAGGGGGGGGGCAGTCCTGGTCTGAGTCCAGTGTGGCTGATAAAAAGGGAGGATGTGGATGTGAAGAGATAAAATCATTCACTGAAGAACCAAGAACACAAACGTTGTGTCCAGATCAGACAGCATGGAGTTTCTCAGATCATCTCCTGGTCGTCGTATCATTAAAACACTATAAACTTGTGATCCTCACACGTCCTCCTTGTTTCATTTAGATTAACGTACAGCTGATGAAGCTCATCATGATATATTATTACTGTTCCATGTACAGTACAGTACACACAGTACACTTCTGCTCCCCAGAGGATGAACCTTTTCTTGTTAATGACCTTTCCTCTACAGCCACACTGAGCACAGAAGATAACAAATGGCTGCGTGGTGGTGGAAGTTTCTGTTGATGCTCCTGGTCCTCAGAGGACAAAGGCACCCTTTTGATTTAAATGGCCTTTAATGAAGGTTCCACACGTCCATGTGTGGCTCTGCTGCTGGACAGGCTCTAATAATAATAATAATAATAATAAGAAGAAGAAGAAGAAGAAGAACAGCAACACTATCAAGATGTTGTCACTTTACTCCAAACCTCTCATGCTGGGGTGTGATGAACCCTTCAGCCTTTACAATGAGTTTCAGTCCTGGTTCCAGCAAATTACATTTCTCTGTCAGTGTTTAAGGGAGAACTACCCCATGAAGCGGGGCAATAATATTACCTCACAGAACATACAACTAACAATCGGTTAGTTTGTTTGTGTTAAAACTCTTTAAAACATTAAAAATCATGCAAAGTGTAGAGTCCTGTTCTCTACAATCCCTGTTTTAGTGAATGTAGTCTGGTGTGTGTGCTGTTTGTGGTTAAACCAAAAGGATCTTCCAGGTCTCTCTCTGTAGGGATCCTTTCCATGATGCTGTCACACACTTAGAATAACACTCTGAGCCTGTCAGTGGATCAAACAAGCTCTTTTAGTGGACCTACTGTGATCAGGTGCAGTTGTCCCAAAGGATCACGTTGCAGCCATTGCAGCCCGTTTGGTGGCTGCTGGCTGAGGTGATCTACTGGACCAGTTCCAACACTTTTACTACCTACCAGTCACTCAGACTCCAGGATGTGGACAGAGAGGATCATGGGTTAAAACACCAGAGTTCTCCCTGAAATCTTGCTTTAATTTGTTCATGCTGGAAACAGACAGCTTTCAGTAGCTACAACAGCCAAAACCGTTGAGCAGATGTTCCTCTAAAATATTAAGCTTCTCTTCTGATATCTAATGTTGTTTGGGAGTGAACGGGACCTGAGAGTTTTTTAAACTGTCTTTCCTGCTCCATGCAGGTAAAAACAGAAGAAAAATTACATTAAATGTACAAAAATGAGCAAGAAGTGAAATGACGCCGGAAGCGTCTGTTTAATTGGCTGCGGATCACAGATCTGCAATCACGTCCATCTGCTCCATCTGATCTCTGCTCACTTCAAACACACTCCCTCCCTGCTGGAGTTCATTTGAATATTTTGACGTGTCGGAGTGTTTTCTGATCAGCATATTAAGAGCACAATGCAGCTGCGTCCGACCTGACAGGTTGTTATTCCTTAATAAGAGACGGCACACACGCACACCAGCTGTTCCAACATAAATGACCTCTTTCAGAAGAACAAACTGTATTTAGACCACTTTCTGTATGAAAAGTGAAAGTGCCCCCAGCAGGTCTTCACCTGGAAGGAACAGAGTATTTCAGAGAGCAGGGAAGAAACAAGGGAATTCAGATTTCAGGAGCTATCTTGTGTCGTGACGGCCGCACCAGAGGAAACTCTAAACTGTTACAGGCAGATGGATCATTTCAGCGTCCACGTGTCTGCATGTGTCTGCAAACGTTGACACCCCCACCCCCCCCATGTCTGGGCCAGAATTAGTGCTCCAGACATCATCTGTGACAGACTGCAAATACAGTCAAAGAAGACTGTGAGCGCCACAGGACACGTGTGGGACAGAAAACACTGTCCTGACGTTCATCCTGCTTCCTTCTAAAGGAAAACACACATTAAGGAGCACCTGGACCAGAGAGTCGTCCTCGTGGGACACCAGGACGTTGCAGGTCGTTCATAACAGTACTTGGATCCTCGTGTGCAGGTCCTAACAGAAGTGGTAGCCTCAGCGTTCATCCTCTGGGGACCACAGATCTACACAGACACATCATGTCATATCAGTGAAACAGCAGCGTTAACATTATATTTGATGTTTTGACGTCAACGGTGCTCCAATGCTGAAAATAAGTGAATAACGAGGCGAGAGCATGATGGATCTTTGTAATTATGCCGTCTTTCATGGTTTAAACCTTAAATCAGCGGGGGCCCTGTGAGAGCACAGACCTGTCCTGAATGATGTATGTCTGGATTTATGTGAAACTTATGTCAAGAAAACGCCTTGTTGTGTATTTAGTTGCCCCGCAGCGATCATTCTGCCCCAGACAGCGGTGTTACTTTTATCCCCCCCAAACTTTAATGGGTTGTTCCTCGGCCCCCCCATCACCATGTTTCATAACCTGGTGGTTCTTCTGTAATCCTGCTGACACACAGACAGACAGACAGACAGACAGACTCTGTGTTGGGGGTAATGAAACAGTGGGGGGGTATTTGTGACGGCAGGCACCAGGTGGAGGTGCAGTCAGAGCAGCTCCTCTCACTCGTCCATCGCTCTGAACAGATTCAGTCTGAGAGAAGCTTCACTTTGTCTCTTTTATCTCCTCCATGTGGAGGATTTGTCTGTTTAAAGCCTCAGCCTGCTCCACTGCCCTCCTCAGCTCCACCCACTCTGCTCTCTGTGTCCTCTTCATGCCTCCACCCTCCGTCATCATCATCACCTCAGGCTCCGGCCTCATGCTCCGACCTCTGACCTCTGACCTCCGACCTCCGCACCACCGATCCAGGAACTGCATCTTATCACACCGCATGCTGTAATCACTTCACAGCAGCCATCACTGACTCTTCCACCAAATGGTTTTTCCTCCTCTGAGAGACAAAAGTGAAGATGGCGAGTTAGATGCAGCTGAACAGCGTCTGACTTTCCTCTTCTTACATTTAAATTTCAGGCTGAGAAAAAGCTTTTGAAAGCAATCCAGTCCTCACACCAAACCTATCATCAGCGCAAAGAAATCTCCATCTAAAGCAGCCGTTTGCTCAGTCTGATAAGTCTGATCTGAGAGTGTTTTCTTAAAACAAGTGGGAAAATAAAGCTGCCAGTTGGGTGAGATAATTTCTCTTCTTTCCAATGCAAATCAGCTCTTTTCAAGTATTTCACAAAATAATGTGTCAGCATCTCATTTGCAGTGTTACTTCATGGGCCTATTGTTTCCAGGTTTCAAATTCTCCAAACTAATGAAAGTACATCAGATAAAAGAGGAATTATCTCTTCCTCACATGTTTATCTTGTGATCCCCGTTTTTCCCCTCAGGACTCCCTCCTCATGATCACCTAAAATCTTCTTAAAGTGTCACATTCCCGCGGTGGATCTGTCTGTTCCTTGACTCTGTAATTGCTGTCGCTTTTATTATAAGACCACATTAATATTAGCCTCAGAACACTGACACTTCGACAATAATCATGAATTCAGAGCACACATGTAAACACAGCCTCTGATTTACAAAACTGTTGCAAGAGTTAGCATGCAGCTGCAGGACTTTAGAGTTAGCATGCAGCTAGAGGACTTTAGAGTTAGCATGCAGCTACAGGACTTTAGAGTTAGCATGCAGCTACAGGACTTTAGTGTTAGCATGCAGCTGCAGGACTTTAGTGTTAGCATGCAGCTACAGGACTTTAGTGTTAGCATGCAGCTACAGGACTTTAGTGTTAGCATGCAGCTAGAGGACTTTAGAGTTAGCATGCAGCTGCAGGACTTTAGTGTTAGCATGCAGCTACAGGACTTTAGAGTTAGCATGCAGCTAGAGGACTTTAGAGTTAGCATGCAGCTGCAGGACTTTAGAGTTAGCATGCAGCTAGAGGACTTTAGAGTTAGCATGCAGCTACAGGACTTTAGAGTTAGCATGCAGCTACAGGACTTTAGAGTTAGCATGCAGCTACAGGACTTTAGTGTTAGCATGCAGCTATAGGACTTTAGCATTAGCATGCAGCTACAGGACTTTAGAGTTAGCATGTAGCTAACAAACTGTTATCTGGTACAAGTCCAGGGAGAACGTCAAATGAACACAGCCCACCTACGTATGAGTGGGACACTGAATCGCTGCATTAAAATAAAATATTTCATCTTTGTTGACTCTTGATGACTGATATTACATTAAAGGGAAGGTTTTTTTTCGGGGGGGGGGCAGGCATCACTATCTGTCAAACACACGTGTTAAAACAGTGTCACAAGAAACTGAGCCCATATTTTGCTGAAAGTATCAACACTTGAAAGGTTCATTACTTCTGTGATCCATTTCTACACAGAACAAGTGGCTTCAGGCTGCTTCTGTCTGTGGTTCGGTTCATTTGGTCCATTTTAGTGACTGACTGGACGGTTGTGCAGCATCACTGATGGCAGATCATTTCACTGAATCAAATGTGGCTTTATGCTCTCTGGATATTCATGAAGAGAAGAAATAACTAACTATGATTCTGATTGTTAGCAGAGATCAATAGAAACTGCAGCTGAAACTCATGTATATAATAAATGGCAACAACCAGATGAAGACTGGACGTGATGAGGAGCATAGTCACTGTTCCTCTCACGTCTTCTTCAGGAAATCCTAAAACAAAGATCAACACATTGTTTTCTAGTCGATCAGAGAACATCCCATGACACGCTTCCATGAAATGATGATGAATGCAGTCTCCGGGTGGTTTACACAGATCGGGGGATGGATTGCTAACAGCTCACGACCGGCACGATGATTCGCTGATATGAAATATGTGATTTCAGCATGAGAAGATAAACTTCTGTCTCACAGTCCTGTGGTTGGTCTGCTTTGCGTTCTCACCACAAACGAACAGCACAGCCTCCTGTACCTCGGGGTGTTCTACCTGCCCTGATGAAGTGCCCCCACGGTGGCCTGATGTGCATGAAAACGTGAGGCTGTGTGCGAATGGATGCAGTAAAAATGGAGAACATTCACCCAGAGTGTGGAGCAGCTTCACCACAACAGGTAACCTGAGCTCAGTGTCACCCTCGGGTGGCCGATCACAAAACTCTCACGCGGGTCATTTGTGGACGGTGACGACCGCCAGCCTGCTCTGGTGTTTCTGCTGTTTCTGTAAATTTAAATCAACTTTTCGGACAAAAAAAAGGAAATGTGAAGTGAGGAGACACGAGAGGCTTCACACCCTGATGCCCTCCAGTTGGTGGTGTGTTTGTGAATTTCACATCTTATTTGAAATAATCCCAACCTGTATGAGCACCGGCCCAGTAATCCAGTAACCCCCCCACACCCCCTATCCCACCACTACAATACCACCACACACACACACACACACACACACACACACATAATAACACACACACACATAATAACACACCAGCATCACTAAGCCAGGCCGTGAAATGGGATTCTCAGGGATGAGAGCTGCTCTTTGTGATCACAGAGGGGGATCTACCACACACACACACACACACACACACACACACACACACACACACACACACACACACACACTAGCTCTCAGTGTGTGTGTGTGTATGTCTCAACATAAAGAGCCCCCCCCCACACACACACATCTGAAAAATGAGACAAACACTTCTTTTTTCTCTGAAGGCTCTC